>NW_013674317.1:16086-21678 GCF_000517525.1 Limulus polyphemus | reverse complement strand
TGCCCCCACGGCTGAAAGGGCGAGCATGGTTGGTGGGATGCGGATTCGAACCCGCGACCCTCAGATTGTGAGTCGAGCGCCTTATCCACCTGGCCATGCCGGGCACTTCTAGTTCTTAGGTAGCAGTGCAGTCATCATTACATGTTACAGTACATAATGGAGTAAAATGCAGAAATAAAATTTTAGTGTAGTTTGTGTTTTCCAGTAGCAAGATTTCAAACTGATGATTTATTACTAACTAAATGAAAAAAGCAGATAATTTCCCCTAACTACCACAGTTTTTCTGGCTTTCTAACTATGCGACAAGAGGCGTTACAAATTCATCTAAGTTAGTTGTTGTCTTTCCTGTGGGAACGAAGCTTGTACTAACAGAGAACTTAACAATTCTCCATTCAGAAAACAATGTAATATAATACGTCATTTGACAGATAAAAACCTCGGCTTTCTAGTGATAGGATATAATACATTATTAATTGTAAGAAAGAACTATTAAAAAATCCTGAAAGAGAGGATGTGACAGGTGGGTGTGGCAAGAGGGGTCTGATTTTCTATTTAATAGCTCTGTAACCAAACAAAATTGAAGGCTATAAAAATTACAGTTTGTCTGAGCAATAATGATCTTATAGTGAGTAATTTACATTAAATTTCATAAGTATTAGAGGGGTGGTGAATAAAATAGAGAAGAGGGGATGCCCAGAGAAACTATATCACATTTCTCACAGTAGGGAAATTCAGGATTTTTTAAAATATTGGCTTATAATTAAGAACCTAAAACTTATTTACTATTAAAATATGGATTATTAGCCAAGATTTTATGCTATTCTAATTGGAATAACAAACAAAAAGTAGTTTAATAAAGTTTTGAATGTTAGTCACTAAAACCTTGTAACATGCTCAGTAAAAGATGCCTAGGCAGAGAGGGTTAAGGTATATTTTTCTTGTACATTATAGTAACTTTCTTTTGATCAAAAGTTACTAATATGAAGTATACAGTATTTTGAATATTCTTAATATGAAATATTTAGTACTTTGGATACCTATAGTCATCAATATTCACCATTATGGGTATCTTTTATAAAAAGTATGCAACATTTTGGTATCTCAAAGATACGTGAAACATCTTCCATAAACCTCACCTGTTTTAGTCGTTGAGCAAACATCTGAGGTGAAATAACTTTTGGGTTTACATTAATGAGAATAATGTTGGTTTGTACTTTGTCCTTGTCAACACTGATGTTTTCACTTTTACGATCATTAATTGCTGCGTGATCATAAAAATACAATAAATATTACATTTAACAAACTTACAAAAAAAAAGTATTTATTTAAATGCATTCAAGTATTTTAACAACAACTGAGAACAATAATTTGTTTTTTCATTTAAACAAACCTTTAAATTAATTAAACTTCAAATAACATAGAATATAATTCAAGGGCTAAGACTAACACTGAAACACTTATAAAACGTTCAAAAATGTCTAATTATGAGTTTTTAACCTCTGACTTTGCTTCTAAGGACTTCCTTAGGTTATATAACTGTACAGTAAAGAGTGACTTCTATTAACATAAAAGTTAAAATTGTTATTGTGAGAACAGTTAGCATGATTCAGATATCGGTACCTTTAGCCACCAGCTGTGCATGCTTGTGGTCGTCGGCTAGTCGATTGACCATAGTGTTTATTGCCACCAAACCCGCTGCAGCAAGGACCCCAACCTGTCTCATTCCCCCACCTAAGGCTTTTCTGCATCGGAGAACCCTGAAATATGGAGTTTTAAATGACTTACTAAACTATAAATCTACAACTTTAAATAAATGTGACTTTAGAAAATTCCTGTCATAGTGTGACTTACTAAACTATAAATCTACAACTTTAAATAAATGTGACTTTAGAATATTCCTGTCATAGTGCTTAAAGATTATATGTGTTAGTAGAAAACCACATGTTGAGTGTTGTTCTTTGTTGTCAGCATGCTAGCTTGTGTTATTCTAGAATGAGATAATGTTTGACAGTTTATTTCTTGCTTATACGGTTGATTGTATTTTTCCTCAACTTCGTACTACAAGTTAAAAGTACCTTTTTTGTGGATGTTTTTTGAACTTTTTCACTGCAGTTGGAATGTATATTCACAGTGAAAGGGTTAATAAAGAAATAATACTTTGGTTTTCAGGCCTAACAATTTCATGAAGTCTTAAAAAATGGGGTTGGATTGTTATAACGAACACTCTTAGGCAGTGGGGGGTAGGATCGATACGACCCTCCTAGTTGTAAAGAAATCATTTTACAACCAATGAAAACACTGAACGAACTTACTGACCTGGATATAAACTCGGAGGATCCTGCGACCAATGTTCCTGCTGGTGCACCTAGACCCTAAGAAACATAATAAACAGCATAGAATTTGTACCAACAAAATGTAACTCTAGCTTTCATTCTCAAATCAAAGCTATTACAAGATACAGCTTACAAAACATAACTCTAGCTTTCATTCTCAAATCAAAGCTATTACAAGATACAGCTTACGAAACGTAACTCCAGCTTTCATTCTCAAATCAAAGCTATTACAAGATACAGCTTCCGAAACATAACTCCAGCTTTCATTCTCAAATCAAAGCTATTACAAGATACAGCTTACGAAACGTAACTGTAGCTTTCATTCTCAAATCAAAGCTATTACAAGATACAGCTTACAAAACGTAACTCCAGCTTTCATTCTCAAATCAAAGCTATTACAAGATACAGCTTATATTAATACTATCAAACAGCAAAAAAAAATGGGCTTTTTCATTAATAGCAGACCTTGGATTTGAGAATTTTAATTTAACGTTTAAAAAAAGCACTAAAAAGAAGAGTCATCTATATTAGAAAACTACAGTGATACATGATAAGAGAAAAAGACGTTTACATGATAAAACTACAATGATATATAAAAGAATTGTTCACATGAGAAAACTACAATGATACATGATAATTGTGAAGGTATAGTTTCCATTACCTTCGACAAGCAGGCAGAAACAGATGCACAGTCTTCTAGAATGGATGCGGCTGGAACTCCAAGTTTTGTAGCTGCGTTCATGATCCTTGCTCCATCCATATGGACAGGGATGTTGTGTTCTTGTGCGATTTGGCCAACCTTTTACAATTCATAGTTAGAGTTTATGAAATAATTGTCATTCTAAATGTACATGTCAATACGTAAAGCATTAAAAGGCGTTCATCTTTTATCAGATTATAAACACATGAAGAAAAAAATATTTCACCCCACCCAAGAAATTGTATTGTGCTGCTGATGGCCTATTAGGACTAATTCCTTGTTAATTACATACAGAAAACAAAAAAAACTTTTCAGTTTTCATTAGAATGATAGACCTGAAATTGAGAAGAATATTATTGCTTTTCTTATAACTTAAAAAAAAAAAAAAAACTAGTATGAAAAAGACAAATTATTCACTCAAAATCTATTATCTTATTTGTATTATTACGCTGTTTAAATTTAATGTATTCAATAACAGATGTTTATGTTGTTGCTAAGTTACTAATGTACGAGCATTTCAATCCAACTAATCATTAAGACTCTACTACAGAGATGCAAATATGGCTACAATAAATACATACTTTAATGTGGTCACAATCTTGGGGGTTCCAAGTCTTTATTCAGATCTAACATGTGTATTTATTATGTTTTTCAGAAAATCAGATTTCGTATTTTTTGATAAAACGTACGGTACTAATAGGTCCAAATAATAATAAGAATAATTTTTTTATAATTGTTACACAAAGTAGAAATTAAATAACAATCTAACAATGAAATGAACCACTTTTCCTTTGTTCATTTACTTGCCCCTACTTCAAACTGGGGGTTTAACTTTCGATGAACTAGCATCCCGTCAAGAGAAGAATAGGTCACCATTCTTATCTGCTCATGCCAGTTAAAACTGGAGTTTGTGTGTTCCGCGTGTCTTGCAAAGGGACAGCAAGGACTTAACTAAATGTTCTTTACACAATATGTATTCATCACTGGCTGCTTATGCTTCACTACACATACTTTTAGATGCAGCAATCACATTGAAACTATGTAATATAAAACAAACACCACTTAAAACTGGAGTTTGTGTGTTCTACGTGTCTTGCAAAGGGACAGCAAGGACTTAACTAAATGTTCTTTACACAATATGTATTCATCACTGGCTGCTTAAGCTTCACTACACATACTTTTAGATGCAGCAGTAACATTGAAACTATGTAATACAAAACAAACATCACTTAAAATCCTGGAGTTACTCACGAAAAATGACAGCAGTAAGAACTGGTCATTGAAGATATTCTAAAAAATAAAGGTATTAAAACTGCTAAAATGACTTGTGTTTCAAAAACTGTCAAAAATTTGATTGCCAATCTATAAAATAAACTAGAACTTTTCTTATAGGCTATCAAAACCAAATGTTCTTTTATGATCTGCTTTTATCATAAACACCGAAATAAAGCATTTGTATTCTTTGCTGTAGTTTCATATTGAAAGAATATATATCACATGTAAACCCAGAGATCAACAGTGTTTCTAATGCCATCTAGCGAGCACTGACTGTAACACGTGATAACATGCAAATAATTCAAAATACATCGAGAAATGGGTTGCCTCAATTAAATCAGGCGAATATCTTGCGAAGCATGAAGGATAACCGAGTTACCTTGGACAAAAGGGAGAAGAGGTGTAAGCTCTGTCCTTGGAACGCTGATAGTTTTTCTTTCTTTTCATACTACTACTCCACAGATCATAATATTGAACAAAGTTTGTTTTTATAACAAAAACAACACCAACCTTTTTAACAAACTTTACCGGAAGGACAGCGCCGCCACATCGATTATGTGTATTTTCCAAGCAAATAAGTGCTGTTGTTGGTTGATGTATGTCATCGGTTGGGCGTATTTTACGGACTAGTTCCTCAATATCAAATGTTCCATCAGGATAAGTTCTCAAGGTACGTGTGTGGACACCTGCAAGCTTAAATAAAATGATTTACTGGAGGAGACTTTATCTCTTTGTATAAAGCTTCAGTGTATTTGACCAAGCTGGTAATCGCTGTGAAACAATACATACGATAATTCTGAATGTATTAAGTCTATCTTCACGAAATTAGCAAACTTTTAGTAAACATTACAAGTATGTAGTAATTGCAAAAAAATCCTATACTCTTATTAAAGTATTTTTAATACAGATTTGTATGTGGATTTACAAAGTCTAAACTGAGTCAGTCTGAGTGAAAGGTGAAGTCTACACTGAGTCAGTCTGAGTGAAAGGTGAAGTCTATACTGAGTCAGTCTGAGTGAAATGTGAAGTCTATACTGAGTCAGTCTGAGTGAAATGTGAAGTCTATACTAAGTCAGTCTGAGTGAAAGGTGAAGTCTAAACTGAGTCAGTCTGAGTGAAAGGTGAAGTCTATAATGAGTCAGTCTGAGTGAAATGTGAAGTCTATACTAAGTCAGTCTGAGTGAAAGGCGAAGGCTATACTTAGTCAGTCTGAGCAAAAAGTGAGGTCTATACTGAGTCAGTCTGAGTGAAAGGTGAAGTCTATAATGAGTCAGTCTGAGTGAA
>NW_013674317.1:10166-15254 GCF_000517525.1 Limulus polyphemus | reverse complement strand
ATAAAGGAATCACCAATTACTAATTAACTAAATGTATAGAGGGAGCTATAAAGGAATCACCAATTACTAATTAACTAAATGTATAGAGGGAGCTGTACAAGGAATCACCAATTACTAATTAACTAAATGTATAGAGGGAGCTGTACAAGGAATCACCAATTACTAATTAACTAAATGTATAGAGGGAGCTCTACAAGGAATCACCAATTACTAATTAATTAAATGTATAGAGGGAGCTCTACAAGGAATCACCAATTACTAATTAACTAAATGTATAGAGGGAACTGTACAAGGAATCACCAATTACTAATTAATTAAATGTATAGAAGGAGCTGTACAAGGAATCACCAATTACTAATTAACTAAATGTATAGAGGGAGCTGTACATAAAATCAATGGTAGATTCTTGAAGATTAATCTATATAAATATACATAAAGTCACTCGATACAACATAACATGTTTCTTGGATATAATAGAAACTTTTATCAGTAATACCTCTCTCATTCTACAATTTGTACACTGAAGATGGACATGTGTACAAACCATAGACCCTGCACATGCAAGTGACTGTCAACGATCAGTAAGTGGAACGTAGATGTCACGAAACAAATAAACATGATAACACTATAAAACGGTACAGATTAAACAGTGGTGTATTACATAATAAACATGATAACAACGTACATATTAAACAGTGGTGTATTACATAATAAACATGATAACACTATAAAACGGTACAGATTAAACAGTGGTGTATTACATAATAAACATGATAACACTATAAAACGGTACAGATTAAACAGTGGTGTATTACAGCAATGTATGAATTGAACATTTATACAATAAATAAAAACATTTCTTTTTGTAAATTCACATCACGTGACTAGTTATATCACCTACGGACATGTTATTTGTGAATTTCTTTATCAGCAAGGCTGGTACGTTCGAGGGCAACTTACAAGTAATTGCCAAATATTTCTCAGTCGCTAAAGAAATTATTTCAATACTTATACAAGTCATTATTAACGATATCAAGAGCAGACTATCTTAAGTTCCCACATATACAAAAGTCTTATCGAAGTAAACAGGACTAAAGCAACAACTTACTTGAGCTGCACCACCTTGTTCATATATGTTAATATGAGATTCGTCACCTACTAATATTTCCTGGCCTCGTCCCATGCAATGAGCCATTACTACAATGGAAGAGGTATATTCACAGTAAAGTACAGAACCATAACATAAATGGCACTTCAGTCACTTGGTTACATTAATGTATGGACCCGTAACATAACACTTCAGTCACTTGGTTACATTAATGTATGGACCCGTAACATAACACTTCAGTCACTTGGTTACATTCATGTATGGACCCGTAACAATACTTCAGTCACTTGGTCACATAAAGTATGGACCTGTAACAATACTTCAGTCACTTGGTTACATTAATGTATGGACCCGTAACATAACACTTCAGTCACTTGGTTACATTCATGTATGGACCCGTAACAATACTTCACTCACTTGGTTACATAAAGTGTTATGTTACAGGTCCATAAATGTAACCAAGTGACTGAAGTATTGTTACAGGTCCATACTTTATGTAACCAAGTGACTGAAGTATTGTTACGGGTCCATACATTAATGTAACCAAGTGACTGAAGTATTGTTACTGGTCCATACATTCTTCACTCACTTGGTTACATTAATGTACAGATCTATAACACAATACTTCAGTCACTCAGCCACATTAATGTATGGACCCGTAACATAACACTTCAGTCACTTAGTTACATTAATGTATGGACCTGTAACATAACACTTCAGTCACTTGGTTACATTAATGTACAGATCTATAACACAATACTTCAGTCACTCAGCCACATTAAAGTATGGACCCATAATATAAATACGACACTTCAGTCACTTGGTTACATTAATGGGGTAAGAACAGTTGTACACACAATATACAGAACTCCAGACAACTTGCATTAAGCCTCTAATTCAGAAGGATCTTACAGCTGTTCAGTGTATGTTGGGTGTCAGAGTACAAAGAAACTGATGTTGGAAAGAAAGACAACATCAGTGAAATATCGAGCCCATTAAAGTTTGTTTAGATAAAAGTGTGCTCAATTTTGGCTTGAAATATCTAAGAGTTTATTTTAAATAGTGTAGTGGCTTAACAATTTCTGAAACAGATTATATACTAAAGTCCAGAACTCCACTTTTTTTGAAGATGTTCCACAGAGACTGCTTTAGTAAATAGATTCTATTTTTATATATATACACATGCATCTTTTTCATATTTTAAATCATATACTTACTTGACACCAGGTTTCCCATGGTTCCCGTAGGCACAAAAAGTGCTGATTCCTTGCCAAACAGTGTGGCCCCCTGTCTTTCAAGTTCTGTGAATAACAGTAACTATGTATGTATATAATTAATTCTCTGACACGAACTGCAACAGTCATTAAGCATTTGCTCTATTCTCTGACACAATCTACAAAACAAGTGTAAAATTTATACTGAAAGTGAAATTAAAGGTAAATATAAACACATATCTACCAACAAGTAGTTAATGTTGAACAGAAGGACTTAAGGTCACAAAACATAATGATTCTTCCCTTATACTTGCTTAACCTTGTTTTATCTTCATCAATTCCCTGAAGTATGCCATGTAGATATTTAAACAAGTTAGATAAGCTGGGAATTTTATCTCTCCTGAATGACTGTTGATGTAGGAAATCTAGAATTGTGGGATACTGCACTAAGAACATTACATTACCTAGAAATGTGATGTACCATTCTTATTGCTCTAGTCTTTGTCTTGGGTAGACATTTTCCTCTCTAGTTCCAGCAACTGGAGAAAGTAGTACAATGAACTTTGAACCTGACCACTATGCTAAGACCCCACTGTCTTCATTATTGTTTGTTTAAGATATATAATTGACTTTTTTTTCCTATGCTCCCCATATTATATTTATTCTTTGGAAAACATTTATGAAACTTACTGTTTATTGGGTATTACTTATGCCTTATGTGTTATATATCAGTGTGTTTAAATACCAGCAGACAAATTATGAATAATTTTAAATCCTGTAAATATATATGTTAACAATAACACTCCAAACTCATCACTATAGTGATAAACACAAATGGTTGAGTACATTACATTAAAACAGTTTTAATATTCAAATCAGAAGATCACATGATAACCACAGCCAATACAAAGTCACAGTGGGTTGGAATGTTTCAGGACTATATTGTGAGATTGATTGGAATTTTGTAGGTAGCATGATGCCACCAAAAACTGATTGCATTGGGAAGAGTATTTAACAGCCTTTTCTGATGCAAAATATTCATTCATTCAGATTATAAAGATGTGTTCAGATCAAAGATTTAGAATTTTCAAGATTGAGATATTTCTTGTGCTTAATGACATTAGAAAACAAAGGAATATGGATCAACTTGGGACACCAGGACCATCCACAAAGAGACCTGCAACAAGTTGTACTCCAGCCATGGTAAGCAAAATGCGGCATCTTGTAATAGGTAAGATTCCACGATGACAAAGGTCAATGGCAAAAGCCATTAATGTGCCCCAAGAATCAATAAGAATTACCATCTGAAAAACAACACATGTCACGTGTACACAAGTTGCTTCACATATCCAGAAAAAGAAAACCACTGTAGAAAACTGTAGGACTTGGTTGAATTAAGAAAAACATTCAGGGAGAAGTGATGTGCCTTATGCAGCTTTTTTAAAGTCACAACTAAGCTGCAGGGCTATTGTCAAGATGCATGGTCACCAAACTGAAAATGAACAGAGATGGTGACATGGACTTTAATAATGTGAAGCTCCATAATGGTTTTCATATATGTATTCAACCATCTGTATTTAAATTAAAAATTCTTAGGATCTTTGTAAGTTCATAAAAACAAACAATTCACTATTTTATCAGATAATATTTTAGAGTATAGTTCCCAAATGACTAACGTGTCTATATCAAACCTAAAACAGTTGGATCTTCTCTGAAAACATCATCACCGACTTCTGCTTCAAACATTGCTTTTCTCATTTCAGGAGTTGGCTTTGTTACAGTGTCACTACGAACATCGATAAATTGAGCTCCCTCCATTGTCTACTAGAATGAACAGTCTCTGTAAAACCTTTAGTTTAAGTATATAAATGACTTATTGTTTCTCTTAATTGAAAAAACAAGTATTACTACTAGTAAGTAGTATACAAATAATTAAAACACGCGCTTGCGATAATCTTACTTGGAAACTATAAACAATCAAAATCCTATCTAGAAATCCCAATATTCTGAAACCTAGTTTTTTCTTACTGTCAATACTTTTGTTGTTTTTGAAAACAGAATACTTCTAAAGAAAGACAGAAACACAACAGAAACTTGGACAGAAAAACTGATTTAATGATCACGTGAATGAGAAAAGAACCTGACGAGAACGAGACAGGAATTTACACACGAGAACGGAACAGGAAATTAGCGATGTTACATATACAGTAAGTTTACTGGATACATATCCAATAAATATTTTACAGAAGATAGACCAATTTTCTGTCAAAACACGCAGTATGTGCCTCTCACTATACATCACTTTATTATGTTTATATTGTAATAAATCGTTGTTTGCCAACTTATTATTCAAATATAAATGTTTCTTTCAAGGTCACGAGATGAACGCCATCTCGCAGTGAGAAACTTTTATACATAGTGAAGAATCTAAAAAAAAAAAAATTCAGATGTGCTTTGGTGAGCCAATTAATATTTTATTATTAAAACAACTTCAAAGGTTCTCTTTCGTTCATGAAGATGTAATTTTTATAGTTTATATATGTAAAATATTTCGTATTTAATGTGTTAAACTGAATTAATTGAAACTCTCCCATTTCGGGAATGATAAACAAATACAGCAACAATACAACAAATTCTGAAAATACAATAACAATAATAGTGCAAATCACTGTAATAAAAATAGAATATCGAATAGCTGGAACTTTGACAACAAGATTCTCTTTATTTGAAGCGTTTTTGAACTTGTTTTGCATTTTCGTATTTATT
>NW_013674317.1:7545-9614 GCF_000517525.1 Limulus polyphemus | reverse complement strand
GCTTTGCGCGAAATACAAAATAAACAAACAAATAAACAGCTAAATCTAATAATACATTCAAATTTTTGGACTTTTATATGTTTTAATATAATTTATAAGAAATATTTCAAGTACAAATTTTACTAGCTTCACTGAACACAGATATAAAAACAAATATGACGTATTTGTAATACAATGTAGATAGATTAAATTCAAGAACTTAATGTTCTAGGGCCAATGATAATTCACTTTCCATAAAACTTACAGTAAAACGTCAAATAAGTGACGATTTCAAGCAGAAAAATTCTTTCTAAACGTCACGATTCTGTAATAGCCGAATTTCTTATAGGCTCTTTCTCCCCGGTGGCTCAGCGGAAAGCCTTAAACCTTATGGCCCCCCAGTGGCACAGCGTACTTACAACGCTAGAAACTGGGTTTCGATACTCGTGGTGGGCAGAGCACAGATAGCCCATTGTGTAGCTTTGTGCTTAATTCAAAACAAACAAGCAAAATAAACCTTACGACGCTAAAATTCGGGTTAGATAACCCATTGTTTAGCTCTTTGCTTAATAACTAACAAACAAACAAAGTTATAGACTCTTGAGGTAAAACTGGTGATAGGTAATAGTGTATTTGAATAATTAAAGACACTGATTTAGATACAATGTCTATAGGTGAGTGGATGACATGTAGTTTTTTGTAGCGACTACGATGACATGACATATCACATGTTTTCTACCTGCTTTTATCAATATAGGAATTTTTAAACATTTTCATTTAGTGTGATTCTATGTATTTTTGGCATACACACGAGCTCCCGAAAACTGTTGAGTTGTTTCATTCCAATCACCCTTGTTTCTTTGTTGTTCTCTAACAGGCGATGTCTGCAATTTTTCACATTGTGTATGTCAAAATAATGGAGGTTTATCCTTCTTAATATTATATATAGTAGTAATATTTAGTAAGTGGTTGAATAATATGGGTGTTGGGCTAAGGGTTCTTCTACAGTAGATGTCTGTGACATCAAAAAATAAACGAATAGCACGCATTCCGGTTGTTTTAACATAATATATATATATTCAAAACAAGTTAAACGTATGTACAAAAATTCTTTACACTTCCTTTTTTCATAGCTGTATCTTAAATACTATAAAGTTCTCTTCTTTTTTTCAAAATTCCACTTAGGCCTATTCAATTGCTTTAGAATTCAGTTGACAAGCCAAACTATTTTTCTCTATTTTATCTTTTATCGTAACAGTATCGGTGCATAATTCATTTACGTTGTCGTTGAGTTACCGCAGTTATATCCTGAACTTTCGATACTCGTCTGCTATTCGTATTTAGGCCTACTTCCAATAAACATATGCTTTTCTCATATAGGCTTACTTACAAATAATCGTCTGCTTTTTGTCAAAGTCCACACAAGCAGGTTCAATTGCTTTAGAACACCTTTTGACAAGACAAATTATTATCCTAAAATGCCAAAAAATTGTTAATCTCACTTCAACATATCAACTGCTAGGCTATTCACTCCTACAATGGTTAACTTTACATTTTTTAACAATTCTTTGACCGAAACTCTACTTCCTGTGACTTTACTTTCTCGTCTGCTCTGTCTGTTTGTTGTTCCCACTTGTCTCACACTATTTATATATTTATCACTTAATCGTATGCTCACCTTCTAGAAATCTCTATATCCTCGACATAAAAAAATTTCACACGATGTTCGATAGCCTTAAAATCCATGAATTATAAACACAACTTCCAATAATCGTCCACTTTTAACTCTCTTATTATAAACAAACTAAACAATCATAAAATATTAACTCACAAACTAATTAATTAATACTACCTACACTAAACATTCTTTTATATCTGACAGTGTAAAATAAGTCATCAACAGTAATGTCCTCTAGTGGCTGAACAGATGGTATCTAAGAGTTACAGCCTTTGTATGTTATAAGAGAACAACACTTATCGCTTATGGGTAAAACCTACATATTGTTATGTTTCTGGTCGTTTGTTAATTTTCCGTAGAAATTCTTTCCGAAAAACTTCAGCAATACAAGTCCTTTCTTAAATAAAACTAC
>NW_013674317.1:0-6788 GCF_000517525.1 Limulus polyphemus | reverse complement strand
CGGACTTAGTTTCTCTGTTCATCATTTTATGTGAAAGAAAGAATCATTCGGACCTAGTTTCTCTGTTCATCATTTTATGTGAAAGAAATAACCATTCGGACTTAATTTCTCTGTTCATCAGTTGATGTGAAAGAAAGAATCATTCGGACCTAGTTTCTCTGTTCATCATTTTATGTGAAAGAAATAACCATTCGGACTTAATTTCTCTGTTCATCAGTTGATGTGAAAGAAATAATCATTCGGACCTAGTTTCTCTGTTCATTATTTGATGTGAAAGAAATAACCATTTGGACTTAGGTTCTCTGTTCATCATTTTATGTGAAAGAAATAATCATTCGGACTTAGTTTCTCTGTTCATCAGTTGATGTGAAAGAAATAATCATTCGGACTATTGCAAAGTTGTATTGAGAAAGAATAAACTAGTTTTATTTAAGAAAGGACTTGTATCGCTTAAGTTTTTCGGAAAGAATTTCTACGGAAAATTAACAAACGACCAGAGACGTAACAGAACCAAAGGTTTGATTATTGTTTTGTAAATAGTAAAAAACGAAATATGTGTATCTAATTCACTGACAAAGCAAACACATTTTATCTCCATGTCAACCAATGATTAAAAGGTAAAATAATAAATACATACATATAATAATTACCTGATTAAATGAAAGACGCAGAAAACCAACAGTAAGCAAAATATGAAGACTTGTCCTTGGCTCATTTTGTAGCGTTTTAGTTTTCACCAGAACAGAAATGTATTTGTGGCTGTTCACAAAGTATACTTATATAACTTTTACTGAATATACATTTGTTTATATATGATCAACTCGGCCAAACAGGATGGCAAAGCTTCATCGTTCACATCCGGGAAGTCTGCAGCATACATGACTAGGTATGAAAAGAATGTCGTGCTCAGTTCTCTGGATGGAATAGGCGTTGTTTTGTGGTGGTGTGTAATCTTGGACTTTTAAACGGAAATCGAACTGCCGTGTATGCTGGAGGAAAGAAGAATTTTTGTAAAAGCGGATTCACTATTCTGAGCGTAACAGAGCATTAAGTTTTCGTTATTGTGAATGCTGTTATGCAATAATATCCTGGTAAACACGTGTACTTGGAATTCATAAATGTTGAACATACTGGCTAACTTTAAATTCAGTTTTACTTGCAGTTTTTATGATTAAAGACAACTAACTGACTGTTAAATTTAAGTTGTTTATCAAATTTCTTTTTTTCAAGCTGTCAAGTTTTACCTTTAAAGTTCAGATCAGATTTTATTTTCAAAAAAGGCATATATATATGAAAAACTTGGGTTTTTAATTTGATATCGGTATATTTTTCAAGTTGAAAGGCACAGTATTAGGAAAATGGACTTCTCTGGTCCAGACACAGCCATTGTGATTTTAGGTATGACACCCGCTGCCACAAGGGTTTGTTCCGATCTTTGAACCAAATAATGAGGTTGACTATTACCCCTTTTTAACAGCTAAAAACAGGAAGCGTGTTCAGTGACATCACGTTTTAAACCTTTATATTCGCATCCTACTGCGCCAGCCACTATGCCACGTCCGATCTAACATTTTATAAATGTCTGAAGTATGCGATAATTTATTATCAGAGTTCATTCTTTTCTCCTTACAACGAAGAAATGGAATTCAGTAAGTTCAATATACAGTAAATGATATGGTCAGCGTACCGGACTGTGGAAATAAAGTCGTGTTTCACTTTCCGTTTCCGAAAGAAAAAAAAAATCGTACTCCGCGATTTGTTTTGAAATTCGCGAAGGCTATGTGCACTACCCGTCTCTAATTTAGCAGTGAAACGCTAGAGGGAAGGCAGCTAGTTATCACCACCATCCGCCAACTCTTGGGCTACTCTTTTACCAACGAATACTGGGATTGACCGGCACACGGCTGAAAGGGCGAGCATGTTTGATAGGACGGGGATTCGAACCCGCGAACCTCAGATTGCGAGTCGAGCGCCCAAACCACCTGGTCATCTGGTATTTGGAACCGAAGGTGCGTTATAAGACAGACAGTCAAATACCACTATTCAGTCTGACAAAAGTAACCCAAGAGCTGGCACTGAATAGCTGCCTTCCATCTAGTTTATCAGTTCAAAATTAGGAACGAATAACTGTGCGAAATTCAACAAAAAAATCCTTTAAAACCTTCAGTAACCGGTTTGGGTTCATTGTTTTCCAAAATTACCAGCGGCAATGACGTGTTACATTTTTCTGGTTTTCTAAGAATAGACTTGGTTACCTATACTTAATATAGTTAGAAAAAAGCTCACTAAAGCTGTTTTATATAAACATTTCTTCAATACTTCCGTGCTGTAATTTTCCACGTTGGTAGGTGTCGCTGTAGAAATAATAAGTCGTTTTTATCTGTTTTTTTTTAATTCGTTTTCCGTTAGTTGTGCAAGGTTTGCATTTTCACTAATAACAGTGAAATATAGTTCATTATTAAAATTTCGCTAATATTTTTCTACCACACTTAACAATTAAGTTTTTTACTAGTATAACTAGGATTTGGTTCCTTCTTACGATTTTCTGTCTACTTTTAATTGAGGCTGTTCGAAATAATTTCATGTAAGCAAATATCCTAAACGTGTTCTTGTTGTTATAATGATTTGGAAACTACCATTTTTAAATGGAGAGTAAATTGTTCGTCCCGCAACTTTTTAATTTCCAGAGGGTTTTATGAATAATTAAACTACAGCTTATGGTTATACATGTGCGTTATGACGTTACTCATTTGTGGACAGGTTGATGATTAGAAATTCACTTTTTTGTTCCTTTTGTACTTGTCCTGTGATGTTTTTTACACCTTTAAGTCCCGAACCTTTACTTATGACGGAGCCAGGCATGATCTAGAGGTTAGCATGCCGGAGTGTGAATCCGAGATTTGTGGTTCGTGTCCCTTTGCCATTTCGCTATTTGGTGTCGTGGGTACACTATAAGAGTGACAGCAATATCCTACTATTCAACTGGAGTATCCATGAGTTGCTGTTGACTAGCTGCTTTCTTTCTAATCTATCAGTTCATAATTGAGGACGGGTTAGTACAGAGAGCCCTTAGGGAGCTTTGAACGAATATTCCAAACAGTTTTATGACGTTTAACACTTCCCTGTTCGTGTTAACCTCAATACAACATGAACATGGATGTATTAGTTTTTCTTTTTTTTTGAGGTCATGATATAATGTTTATGCTACTAAATATGCACCTTTTTTTTTTCACTGTCGTGAAATAACCTCAAGTTTAGCTGTGGTTGGAAGTTGGAATATCTCTGTAGCATGAAGAAACAAGCTTATCATTCCTCAAGAAACTTAAGTACCATATCAATGGATAGTTATGATGTGTTAATTTAAGTAAATATACATTATTATTATTACACAATTATAAATTTTATAAATTTTCTTCTTTCTTTCACATCGAATGATGAACAGAGAAACTAGGTCCGAATGATTCTTTCTTTCACATAAAATGATGAACAGAGAAACTAGGACTTAATTTCCACAGTCACTTTAACTTAAACACACGCTAGAATTAACAACGATTCACGCACTTTACTTAAGGCTTGACTCGATTATCTGTCTCTTTATCTCTCTGTCTGCAATTATCTCTCCGCCGTCACTTTATTTGCCGGCTTATATACAAGAACATGGCATGCCTAGAAAAACCTAGAGTTGCGAGGAACAGTCACGATCTTTCTAGAACTCCAGCGCATGCTCCAAGTGTCGCGCGACTTCCGCTGTCGTAGCAATATTATATATTATTACATTTTAATACTCTTTAAACCTGGGTCTTTTACGTTGAACTACCGTTTTTTGTCATTTTGTATAGTTTGTCACCTCCTGCAGTTGTATACAATGTTCTATTTAAATGTGTATTAATATTATTTCTTTCAGATCCAAACTATTCCCAAATCTCTGTTCATTCATATTTGTTTTAAACTTTATTTAATTTAGGTGAATTTAGATATTATATTCTAGATTGTTTGTAAGATATCAAGTACCTAAGTATTTTCTTATAGGCTAGTTACCCGTTACACTTGGAATATAGGTTTACAGTATAGTAAACGTGTTTTATATGTACACTTTTTACAAAGAAAATCTAATGACATTTTAATTATTTCTATTAATATTAACATTGAATGCGATAACAGAATTAAGGCTTAGTTCTTTATTGTTTAACCAAAAGTATTATCGGCATTCGTATTTGAGACAAATAATTTTATCTCACAACATTCCTGTTCTGTTGTAAAATGTCATTGTTATCACAAACCATTCAACGCTTTTAAAGGTTCACAACGGTTTGTGGAACTAGACATAAATTTATTTGCTCGCGCCATTGTTAAGGTTCTTATAAAATTATTTTTACGCACATTTTGAAAGTTCATTCTAAACTATATTCCAAAAATTTCTTTAAAATTGTATGATAGGCTTATAAGTCAACCGTTGTTTCTAAAATTACTTTTATGTACTGGGACCGCTTGGCAACAATCGCCTCTGCACATTAAAAAAAACAACAAAAAATCAGCAGTCGGTGACGCCGTAATCACAGGTCAAAGAAACTACTTCTTTTTAAGAACACGTTGCTTGTTTTCCTCTAAACAGTTTACTCGACAAAGCAAAATTCTGTCCAAAGACAGTTAACTTGTACTACGAATATTAATGTTCAGTTTCTGCTCTCGTTTACTTCTTGCTTTACCTTTTGTTTCATTTTTTCAAAAAGCAGCGTTTATCTAACTTTTACTTGAAACAGTATTATCTACACAGAGAAAAAAAATATGTATACATACATAGGTTAAACACAAAAACAGTTGAAAATTGTTTTTTAATTCTTTAACTTGTGGAACAAAAAAAGGTTTTCTTATATTTTTGCTAATTTTGTTCATGACATTTTTCGTTTATGTAACGACTCAAAACCGTATTTTGCAATGCATGTTGTAATTTTGGCCTATTTACGTAGTTCTGAGACTAGCACCTTTAAACGTTGGCTTTCACTGCACTATTTAAACATTTATAGTTACGTAAATTAACGACAGATAGCAGCAGAGGTAAGAAAAACTTATAAAAAAACAACAACAACATTAACCGCAGAAGATCATTGCACTCAGACATGCCAAACGTAAACAAAAGATCTATAAGATGGTATTAAGTTGCAGTGAAGGGTCTTCTATTTTTAGAATTTCTCTCCGTTGCCAATTTTAGAGGACTAGTTGCATGCAAGCGGTGTTCTTCAACTTTCCATTTTGCTTTGAGAATAGAGTGTCTGTCTGTCTCTCTTAAACCCAAAGGTAAGTTGATTATGTAAAAGTCTAAGTTCTATGTTGTTGTTTTTTTTTTGCTGGAGCTTGGTTATGAATTTTAATTATTTCCAGTATATTATTCTTAATATTCAATACACATTTTCCTCAAGTGTCATCTCCATTATTGAGATTAATAGTACAAGTTTGCATGTGTTAAAAGTATGTAATACATTTATTGTTATAATTTGTTTCCGAAGTTACTGTTAACTTAATCTTTATTACGTGTTTGTCATGGAAGATAAAATAAATGTTTAATATAATAATATTATTGAAATGTATTCTATCGTTGGACGGGTAATTTTGGATTACTTGGTAACGATAACGAATAAGTATATTTCTTCAATAACGTTTGCTACAGGCTATGTTAACTTGTAGGCCTAACTTTAAAAACTACGTATGAACAGAACTTCCAAGATTAATGGTACGCCTAATTAACTTACTTTCAAGAATTCCTCAATGATCGATCGGTTTTTGTTTGATTTGAACAGTGCACTAGGTAAATCGCTAATTATTTTATCACAACATCTAGCGTGATAAGCATATGCAAAATAGACCAACAAGAAAGTATATTTGGTTTGTTTTGTTTTGAGTTTCCCACAAAGCTGCTCGATGGCTATCTGCGCTAGCCATCTCTAATTTAACAGTGATAGACTAGAGGGAAGGCAGCTACTTAACGCCATCCAATGCCAATTATTGGACTACTCTTTTACCAACGAATAGTAAGGTTGACCACCACCTAAAACGCCCCCACACCTGAACGGATGAGCACGTTCTGTGATAGGGTGAGGGGATTCGAATCCACGACCCGCAGATTGCGAGTTGAGCACCCTAACCCCCAGGCCATGCTAGACCTTCTGCTCGATGGATAACAAACACAAACTAACTCAATGTTTAGCTAACTGACTGAATAATAGAACTCAATAACTCACTGAATTGTTCTGAATTGATTGACTCAATGACTTACTGATTTATATATATTCTCATTTTTTCATATTAAACGAAATTTCTAAATTCTTAATTTTCATGAAATTTGTTCCCTCTTTGAAATCAAATCTTATCCTTAATCAAGAAACAATTGTAAATCCGAATGGAAGGTTTAAATACATTCGTAGATAAACTTTTTATAGTGACAAACTGGCAATCAGTTTCTTTCTTCAATTGACTGAAGTGACAACCAGTATAAGGTAAAGTTGTGGTCACTGGCATTTTTCTTACAAACTTAACTGAGAAAATGTGGAAAGTCGTTTTACTATTTTCTTAATGTTAGGATTAACAAAACGCTTTGGAAAACAATCTATTTTTAAAATTGATGCTATCAATTTGTTCCTGGAAAAGTTCAAGTGTTCTAAGCACTGTGTACAAGATATTTGATTTGCTTTTATTTATAATGAGGTAATATAAAGCTATCATAGAGTGGATAAAGCTCAGTTTATGTTGGTTTCTTATTGTCTCCAAAGTCTAATTTTTTCATGTTTGTTGTA
>NW_013674316.1:25539-28578 GCF_000517525.1 Limulus polyphemus | reverse complement strand
TTACATAAGATATCTTAATATGCTCTACTGTACAAATTCTAGCAGTAAACACACTTTTCTTTACATAAGATATCTTAATATGCTCTACTGTACAAATTCTAGCAGTAAACACACTTTTCTTTACATAAGATATCTTAATATGCTCTACTGTACAAATTCTAGCAGTAAACCCACTTTTCTTTACATAAGATATCTTAATATGCTCTACTGTACAAATTTTAGCAGTAAACACACTTTTCTTTACATAAGATATCTTAATATGCTCTACTGTACAAATTCTACCAGTAAACACACTTTCTTTACATAAGATATCTTAATATGCTTTACTGTACAAATTCTAGCAATAAACCCACTTTTCTTTACATAAGATATCTTAATATGCTCTACTGTACAAATTCTAGCAGTAAACCCACTTTTCTTTACATAAGATATCTTAATATGCTTTACTGTACAAATTCTAGCAGTAAACCCACTTTTCTTTACATAAGATATCTTAATATGCTTTACTGTACAAATTCTAGCAGTAAACCCACTTTTCTCTGTTTAGGGAGATTTGATAGTATGTTCTACTATTGAGCTGCTAGTAGTGAACCCATATTTGTTTGTTTAAGGATATTTGTTAATATGTTCTTCTGTAGAGCTTCTAGCAATAAACCCACTTTTATCTATTTAAGGATATTTTTACATATATTTGACTGTAGAAGTGATAGCAGTAAAAACGCTTTTGTTTATTTAAGGAGATCAGTTAATATGTTCTACATAGAGTTGCAAGCAGTAAACCCACTTTTCTCTGTTTAGGGAGATTTGTTCATATGTTCCACTGTAGAGGTACAAGCAGTAAACCCACTTTTCTCTGTTTAGGGAGATTTGTTCATATGTTCCACTGTAGAGGTACAAGCAGTAAACCCGTGGGTTTAGTTCTAGCAGTTTAGAACATATTAACAAATATCCTTAAATTGAGAAAAGTGGGTTTACTGCTTGTACCTCTACAGTGGAACATATGAACAATCTCCCTAAACAGAGAAAAGTTTTTGTCTTTTTAAGTAGCTTTCTTAATATGTTATACTGTAGAGAAGCTAGCAGTAAACCCACTTTTGTCTGTTTAAAGAGATTTGTTAATATGTTTTACTACAAAGCTGCTAGCATTAAACCCACTTTTTCTGTTTAAGGAGGTATGGAGAACTGCTAGCAGTAAACCAACTGTTTTCTGTTTAAGTAGATTTGTTAATATGTCTTTTTAAGTAGCTAAAAACCCAGGAGTGAAAGCAAAGAAGAATAGGTTATAATTGTTGTTTGTTATTAAGCACAAAGCTACTCAAAGAGCTATTTGTGCTCTGCCCACCACGGGTATTGAAACCCTGTTTCTAATGGTATAAGTCTGCAGACATACCGCTGTGCTATTGGGAGGCAGTTATAATATATAAACCTCACCACATTTGCTATATATCCAGTGCCGACAAAGCCTTTCGCCTAATACCAGGGAGTAATGTCGCTGACAAAATCAGTCAAATATCAATTTACAAACCAACCAAGTTAGTCTTAAGATTGATTATGTTGTTTCCGCTTCTGAATGAAAAATAATATAAAAAAATAAAGCAGGTACCGGATCATAGTTCCAGATATATCCAACAGACATTAAGTGCTGCATGTCCTATAACAGCTACGAGCAAACAAATAATTTTTGTGGATTATTTAGTGACTGTTTTTTAGTTTAAATAAAAAAATATTAAGCCTAATATTTTTCATCCACTTTTCTATTAGATGTCACATTTACGTTATTTTGTTGAACAGTTTTTCTCACCTCATCAAATACGATAAAACATTTGACAGTGTTATTTGAACAGGCTTTTTTTTTCTTTTGGTGAGTATTTTGTTTGTGTGTGTGTTTGTTTGTTTTTTTTAGAGCAAAGCTACATTGGGCTATCTACTGTGTCCACCACGAGGAATCAGATCCCGTATTTTAGCACTGTAAGACCATAAACTTACCACTGTTCCACCAGGGGGTATTTGGTGAGTGACATTGTGACTATCACAAGTAAAATTCGCCTACAAACCAAAGAAAATTACCACGTAGTTAATTCGGTAATTATGATGTTTCAAAATCGAATGATACTCGTTTCTAAACTATTTCAAATTATAAATGCTACATAATTTTCGATGCATTACTTAATACATTTCATTAATGAATACCTTAAACACGCTGGATATATATTTGTAAGTTTACTTCACTTGTCAACAGATGGCGGTGTGGGATTTTAACGCATTTAGGATATTTGTTTCAAATTATTAATTGTGTGATATGTTTGTATTTATACAGTATGACTATAACTCTAATATAATTGAAACATCTAAATAATTTGGACTTTTTATGAGAACAAAATTACGAAAACCGTAATTTACTGAAAACCATAACGTAAATATTAGGTCGACAAGAAATTAATGTCGCGTTTTGGAACACTTTCATTAACCAACCCCCAAAAAAACGTACATCACCTACAATAGTTAAACGAACTGCCTAAACATCACGTTAGTGTAGCCTATATAATGTGTAAAGTTTAGTATACTCTAATCCCTTATAGTGATAGCACACGACAAGACATACATATGGCGTGTACTGGTGTTTGAATACTAGAAGGGAAACAAGGCCTCTGTAGCCATAAAGAATACCAAAGAAGGCTATGGAAATGTTTTGAACGTTCGTAAGTGTCAACGATGGTTCAGCAAATTTTATTCAGGTGACTTTAGCCTTAAAAACTGTGATGGCAGGGGCCGACATGTTGGAATTGATATTGATGCTCTGAAGACGCTTGTTGAGTGTAACCCAAGGCAACACGCTCGTGAAATGGCCCTGAAATTGCATGTCTCTCGTGAAGCAATACGTAAACATCTAAGGAATATGGGAAAACTCCATAAAGAAGATGTTTGGCTGCCTCACGAACTCTCTGATGATCATAGTTTCCAACGTGTAAACGTTGCTTCGTCTCTTCTGGCGCGTAATGCGCGTGAACCATTTTTAGACAGAACTGTCACCGGTGATTG
>NW_013674316.1:21186-25231 GCF_000517525.1 Limulus polyphemus | reverse complement strand
AGACTATTTCATTTACTAAATGTTTTGTTTTGATATATAAGTTGTTCGGTTTTTTCATCTTAGAAAAGCGACGCTAATTTCTTGACGATCTAATACTTTCATCGTAATACCAGACAATCTCGGCCATGAGGTCAAACAGGATATAAACATGCATATCGATAAAAGAAAAATATACTGGCGTATCTTAAATTTATTCATATTGTTATATGTAGATAAGTGTGTACTGTCGCTGGAGAAGAAAATGAAAGATGTTGAAAATAAAAATATTTCTCAATTATGACAATACATATTTAAAAACAAACAAACAGAGAACTGAAATAGCCAGCTTGTCTGATAAGACAAGAGGAAATGAAAAATAATAATAGTGTTAATTCTATAGTGATATCGGTAAAGTTTGAAATTCGAGGTTTGATACGTGTATTGGGCACAGAGCAGATGGCTCATTAAACGGCTGATTCATATATTTGGCAATAAAGATCTGTACCAGATTGCTATATCTTACAATGAACCTAAAAGGCACTGTTTTAGTTTTTAATAACAAAAGCGAAGTGTTTACTTTTCTTACTTGTTTTATTCTATGCTGGGATCTGTTCATGAATTTAACTTAAGATCACATATACATATATATATATATATATACGTCGTTAAAACTTACAACCGATAACAGAACCTAGACTTCAAGATAAATGTGGTATTCTGATTATATAATAAATTATTTCCAGTAACGCATCTTTTTCGTTATTCTAAAAAGACGTTTTAAATTGTACTACATTGTTTTTTTTTTTGATGAATTAATTGCCAGTGGTAGGAAACTACTTAAATTTTTTTGAGACGTATTGTCAGCAACTTGTATTGTGTAGACCTTAAGAACCTTGTTGTTATCGCATAAAAATATGCTTACTATATAATAGTCATCTTCATGTTGCTTATTTTTTCTCCTTTAAGTTTTTAATTCTGTTGTACTAAGCCCATGGCAATTTGGATACTGTTGATGATTACAAATGATGTATCTGTATTGATAGGTAATTGTGCCAATTTCTACGTTATAAATCAGTAAACACGATGTTTATACTGCGCATTATTCTTATAAGTTAATGAATAAAAAGTATTACTTATTTTCTTCTTCATATGCGAAGAGATAAGTCAGATCTGATCATGGACTGAGGTCGGATAGATACACTGATCGGGAGCTGGATAGCTCGAGTGTCAGATTGGCACCCGATAATTTATCGAACCAAAGTATGTTTACCAAGTGCAGCTGCGCCTACTTGAGAACTTGAAGAGCAGAAAAAAATCATCGAAGTTAACAGGATATTAGTTTTTTTTCTAAGGTGCTTCTCTTATATCTACCTCGCCATGATAGAAATGAAATCAAAATTAATATAATATGAAAGTAATTAACAAAGTAATTCAAATGATTAAAGTTTCACCTTCTAATTAAGTCTTAGTAGGAAAAGTTTTAGTTTAATTATAACCTAAGTTAAAAAAAATGATCATTCTTCGTGTTATTTCTTAAAAATTATTATTTTACCTTTTTTTTTTTTTTTTTACAAATCAGAACATATTTACTTTTAAAACTGGAAGCATTACTCGTGATCCATATATGGTGAATAGAACATCTATAGGGCCCGACATGGCCAGGTGGTTAGGGCGCTCGACTCGCAATCCCCGTCACGCCAAACATGCTCGTGCTTTCAGCCGTGGGGGCGTTATAACGTGATGGTCAATCCCATTATTCGTTGGTAAAAAAAGTAGCCCAAGAGTTGGCGGTGGGTGGTGGTGATGACTAGCTGCCTTCCCTCTAATCTTACACTGCTAAATTAGGGACGGCTAACGCAGATAGCCCTCGTGTAGCTTTGCATGAAATTCAAAACAAACAGAACATCTATAAAGATTTATGTTAACACTATTAGATGGATCTTTCTAATCTAGGCAGCGAGTGTTATAACATGTATGTTATATATAGTGGAATTAATCACTTGGATTTTAAGCAGTTGCTGATTAACAAAGGTATTTTGTTACTTCAATAATGTAACAATTACTAGGTGTTTGTAGCAGAATAAAATTATCAAATATTTCATGTAATAAAACATGCGTTTGGCGTTACTTAATACAACGTTTATAAGCTATTAATTCACATTTGTAGTATCTTTAATCAATAATCACCAGTGATAGTTTATGAATCTGATCTTTACCGGACAAACATAAGAATAATGCATAATTTTGAGAAAAATTATAGAAACAAGGGGGGGAAATATTGGAAATAGAAAAATTCTTTAATTTTGTATTTGAATTCGATGAAAATTTATATGATTATTATTACTACTGATAATTTTAATTATGGCTACCATATATTTTTTTCATTAAATCCAAATCCAAAATGAAATATTTCTTTGTATTTCTAATACTCTGTTTTTTCACTTATTGATAACGTAAAGGCAGATTTTCATACACCTCGGATACTGAACAGATCCAAGTGTAAATTCAACGCTCTAACATTTATTAATTCAACAGCAATATGTAATGGAATAAATTATAGTAGCTTTACTTATAAATTATAGTTATTATCAAAAAGTTCGGTTGGGAACCTTGCATATTTATTTCGAGAATTAATGTTTAAAATCTCCCTTATCTAATTAACTTGAAGGTGTTGTTTCCCTTGACTGGTGTTAAATATCCACATTCCGAATTGTACAAAATATACATTAATTTTCATTATAATAGCTGATGATAATTTTTTAAATTATTATGGTGAAGTTATTTCCAATCAAAGATCGTATTTCAAATTGACATTTCCATGTCAAATTTGGTGAAACTCAGGAAAATGAGAAGGGCTAAGTATTTAATGTACGTCTAACTACTTTTCTATCGCCTTAGCTAATTTGTTAAGCTTGAAATATCAATTAAACATTACGAAATATAAGCCTGAAATAATAATAAAAATATCAATCCAGGTACACGTATAAGAGTATGTATAAAATATGTTCATTGTTTAGGATTGTTACAATGATTTATTCTAATACGATATATATGTTTTTTGAAACTCATTAAATATTAAAATAATAAAACTACTTTTAATTTTGAAATTTTTTGTGTAACCTCGTTCATCATTCAACAACAATTGTTTCGAAATGAAACCTAACATGGATTCGATTAATATTTTTTTCAAGTCTATTATTTTTTTTATTGGCCTCAAACACAACTGAAAATATGCATTTTAAGTTACGATATAAATTCAAGCCACAATACATTGATGAAATGTTATACACTTTATTTTCATATAATCCAAGTACTGAAAATGTTTATATATAAAAAAAAAACGTCAAAGTTTGCAACATACAAGTCAATGCTATTTATTTAAAGTGAAACTTTGTACTTCAAGGCCAATTTGATTTTATAGTTTTATTCCCAATTTATCTATGAACTCTATTTCTAATAATAACTCATTTCTGCACAGTTTATAGGCCGCATTTCTTGGTATTGCTCCTATATTTTTAACATCGGAAGTTTGAGAATTACATTCTTCAAAAACTCTTCAGATTTTCGAATTCGCTTTTGGAATGTTATGGATTATCGCTAAAAAGAAACTACCCCCCCCCACCAGAATTACGAGATCAGATGGTTAACATACAATTACATTGGATATCTAAAAACTTCAGTAGCCATATAAGTTGATGGATAAACGTACTAAAAAAAATAACTTAGATTATACCTGTTTTAAAAAAATTCACGAACAGCCTTTTCTATATATGATGCACACAGAATGTTGTGTTTATAGTAGAATAAATAGTATTTGAATAAAGGTGTTAGTAGATTCGATTATTAGCATTATAATTATAAGTTTTAAATGTGTCCTATTTGATGAACAAACCCATACAAATTAAACAAATATATAAAACAAAATTCACGTTACTTATTTATGATTTATATCATAAAAGTTATTTCGTGGGATTTATTTTTTGGAGGAGAGGACGCTTTTTCATCATTGTGCCAAAATTGTTGTTTGGAAGTATTGTTTGCAATTAAGCACAAAGCTACGCAATGG
>NW_013674316.1:14960-20417 GCF_000517525.1 Limulus polyphemus | reverse complement strand
GCAGTTGATATTCTGTTATATTATTACTTTCTATCTTCTATATTCACCTATTAAAGAATGCAGTTGATATTCTGTTATATTATTACTTTCTATCTTCTATATTCACCTATTAAAGAATGTTGTTATATTATTACTTTAGGTTGGAATGTTACTCAAGCTATAGGAGCTATAATAATAAGTTATTCTTTGTATTAAACAACTAGCCAAACATTTTAAGGGAATTATGTTGATGAAAAAGAAATATAAAAAAAAAGAATCGTTTCTGATTCGATTATTAAAGAACACCGAGTTCTTCCATTTTACGTATTTGTAAAACGTACTGTACCACTAACTGCCATATACGGTTATTGTTAATACAAACTGCCGTATACGATTCTTCTTAACACGAACTGCCATATACGGTTCTTCTTTACACAAACCGTCATATACAGTTGTTGTTAACACAAATTGTCATGTACAGTTAGTGTTAACATAAAATATCATATACAGTTATTGTTAACATAAAGTGCCATATACGGTTCTTCTTTACACAAACCGTCATATACAGTTGTTGTTAACATAAACTGTCATGTACAGTTACTGTTAACATAAAATACCATACAGTTATTGTTAACATAAAGTGCCATATACGGTTCTTCTTAGTACAAACTGGCATGTACAGTTATTGTTAACACAAACTACCATGTATGGTTCTTCTTAACGCAAACACTGTCATATACTGTTATTGTTAACACACACTACCATATATGGTTCTTCTTAACACAAACACTGCCAGATTACTATTATTGTTAATTCGGCACTAGTTAGCTTCGATTCGCCATATACTATTGATGTTAATTCAGCACTAGTTAGCTTCGATTCGCCATATACTATTGATGTTAATTCGGCACTAGTTAGCTTCGATTCGCCATATACTATTGATGTTAATTCGGCACTAGTCAGCTTCGATTCGCCATATACTATTGATATTAATTCAGCACTAGTTAGCTTCGATTCGCCATATACTATTGATGTTAATTCGGCACTAGTTAGCTTCGATTCGCCATATACTATTGATATTAATTCAGCACTAGTTAGCTTCGATTCGTCCTACATCTTCAACTAGAATTTTATAAGAATGGTGATTTATTTTTATAGCTTCATATTCAGATCAGTATGATTCTGTATATTGCTCACCATTATAAGCATGTAGATTCTGCTTATTGCTCACCATTATAAGCATGTAGATTCTGCTTATTGCTCACCACTATAAGCATGTTCAATCACGAAATTGTGTTTTAGTCTTAAGTATTCAAGACATACAAGCTAATTAGTACAACAATATACAAGAGACATAACTGGAATTGAGTTGCAAGATTAGTAATCGCTCAAAGCTTAGTCTTAAACCTGAATCTTCTTAAATCTAAGGAGCCGATTTTACTTAAACAAATGCCAGGAACCAGTATACTGTTTAAATCACTTTCCCGAACATCTGATACCGCGATTACTGAACTAATGGATTTTTAGGAAAGAGTGGCAGGAGTTATTAACTTGCGGTTTGATAATCACTTAAAACAATAATCATTTACCTATTCTTCCCCCAATATATAATTAGTAGTCAGTTCTACACTATCTTCATCTGTTACTATGGTTTAACAAGTTGTGTTCTAAGTAAAGGTGGCAAAAGTATCGGTATCTTCATGATCAGCTAATACAATAAAGTCAGATTACTCTCTGTACCTTCGCCTATTTAGCTTAGATGTCTAGTTAATTGTCTAGGCTTTCTAGGATCATGATTATTTAACCAATCTTATCTACTCTCTGTAGCCGAAACAGCTTAATAGCGGTTATCTTTAATCAATATAAATTATAAATCTTTGTCTACATTCTACCTTAATAACCAAATTATTTGTCTCTAAAAATAGCAGTGATAGTGACTATTTATCTAGTATCTGCGACTTTCTGTAAACGTTAACTATTTATTCATTTCTCTAGATTATTTGTAGTCATAACTATTTGGACAGTTATCTTTAATTGTCACGTTTTTTAGCCAAGCTTTTCGACTGTTACTTGTCATAATTACTTAGCCAGTCTTTTTGGCCATCTCTGTTCATAATTATTTAGCCAGTTTTATTGACCATCTCTAATCATAACTATCTAGTAGTCTTCTTGACTACTTCTAATCATAATTATTTACCTAGTCTTCTTGACCATCTTTAATCATAACTATTTAATAGTCATGTTTAATTATAACGACTTGGCCAGTATTCTTGGCCATTTCTACTTGATTACTTACCTACCATTCTCGATAATCTGTACTTACACTTATATATATCCAGTCTTCTCAACTAGTTGTTCCTATAACTATTAAGCCTATATTTCTGACAGTCTTATCATAAAAACTTGGCCAGTCTTCTTGATCATCACCAGTCATAACGAATTAGACAGTACTCTAGACTGTAGATACAGTAGTTTTCACTTTTAAAACAATATTTTAAGCTATCTCTAATTACAATGACTTACCCAGTTTTCTATTTGACCTTACCTTGTTTTCCATACTATCCGTACCAATATTCACCTAACCAGTATTATTAACTAACTGTATTCATGATTGTTTACACAACCTTCTTGACAACCTTAACAACTATTTAGCCAGTTTTCTTCACTTTCCTTTCTTGCGACTATTTACCCAGTTTGTGGCCATTCTTTTTTAATTGGTCTTTTTTTTAAATTATCAGTTATAGTTACTTAGCCAGTTTTCCTATCTGTGTGAATAACTAATTATTCAGTCATCTTGGCTATAGTATCCACATAAATCTACAGTCTTCTCTTCTCTCTGTTTTTTATGGTTATTTATACTCCAGTCTTCTCCAATGATATCTGGAGCATGAACATTAACTCTACAATATTCTCTCTGTTTTTTTACAATTATTTATGCCTTTGATTACCTAGATACTCCAGGAATTTCTGGAGCATGACCATTAACTCTACAGTCTTCTCTTCTCTCTGTTTTTTACAATTATTTATGCCCTTGATTACCTAGATACTCCAGGAATGTCTGGAGCATGACCATTAACTTTACAATCTTCTCTCTGTTTTTTACAATTATTTATGCCTTTGATTATCTAGATACTACAGGAATATCTGGAGCATGACCATTAACTTTACAGTCTTCTATTCTCTCTGTTTTCTATGGTTATTTATGCCCTTGATTACCTAGATACTCCAGGAATGTCTGGAGCATGACCATTAACTATACAGTCTTCTATTCTCTCTGTTTTCTATGGTTATTTATGCCCTTGATTATCTAGATACTCCAGGAATGTCTGGAGCATGACCATTAACTCTACAATCTTCTCTCTGTTTTCTATGGTTATTTATGCCCTTGATTACCTAGATACTCCAGGAATGTCTGGAGCATGACCATTAACTCTACAATCTTCTCTCTGTTTTCTATGGTTATTTATGACCTTGATTATCCAGACACTCCAGGAATATCTGGAGCATGACCATTAACTCTACCGTCTTCTCTTCTCTCTGTTTTTTTACAATCATTTATGCCTTTGATTATTTAGATACTCCAGGAATATCTGGAGCATGACCATTAACTCTACAATCTTCTCTCTGTTTTTTACAATTATTTATGCCTTTGATTATCTAGATACTCCAGGAATTTCTGGAGCATGACCATTAACTCTACAGTCTTCTCTTCTCTTTGTTTTTTACAATTATTTATGACCTTGATTATCTAGATACTCCAGGAATATCTGGAGCATGACCGTTTGCTGGAATATCCTTTCTTATCCGTGGATATTTTTAAAAAAAAATTCAAACCATCTGAAACCAGAGTCATTTAGCTTAAATTCAATGACACCAAATACAGTAAATGTTCAGCTATTAATCTCACAATAGCTTGCAAGCAGTGATATAAAACATGTGACTTATCATCTCGGTAAACACGAATGTTCAGTAGAAGTTTCATTAAAAGATACGCAATCATGAAACTTAAATTACTCATCACTAGGTCTGCTAAAGAACTTCAAATTAAATATTGTTTAATCACTGTCTGCTAAAGAACTTCAAATTAAATATCATTTAATCACTGTCTGCTAAAGAGCTTCTAATTAAATATCATTCAATCACCGTCTGCTAAAGAGCTTCAAATTATATATCGTTTAATCACTGTCTGCTAAAGAGCTTCAAATTAAATACAGTTTAAACACTGTCTGCTAAATTGTTTGGGAATAAAAGTGCCAAGTTATCTATAGTCAGAAGCGTTTAATCCAGCTTTACCAAAAGTTTGGAACATTATAATACTAAATATTTAAAAAAATGTTGGAAAATTATAGAAAAAAAGACATATATTGGAGATACAGCTATAACATGGCAAGAAAAATTTAGGTATCGGAAAAATACTGAGAAAATGCTCCGGCCGTTTTCGTGAATTCTGCTGGATTACACACTTTGTTGTGAATCACGCAGTCGATTAAGTGGGTGGTTTGTTTTTCTTGACGTCGTATGGACACGTCTTTGTTACTTACACGTGTGTAGGTCAATGAGTTTCGCACACGTTTTGCACTCCACGTAGCAACACCAATGAAATTTGCACTTGCACCTTTCTTTTACTAAAGTCTTGTACGTGTTATATCCTCGTCCACAGCATAACAAGTTACAACCATCGGTAGAAGGCGAAGTTCGATTACACAAGCGGCTTTGTGTGCCGAACGAACCAGTAAGTTCATCATCCACGCAGTAATCCGGTGATTGGTCCAGGTACACCAGGTCTCCACTAGTTGGTAGAGTAAATCTTGGGTTTTTGATCTGCAGTCTCCCTCTCCGGTTTATCTTAACTTCGGTGGCGCCATCGTACTTGTCTTTGAGATGATCTCCGATTTCTCGAAACGATGCTAGCTGCTGCCAGCACGTGATCAGTGAGCACGAGCCAGAAACTCCGTGGCACTTGCACGTGACGTGAGTTTTGTGAATGACAGCCTGAATGAAATAGATAAATAAAATATCGTTGAAACAGCGAGCATCAGTAAAGTCATTTAATTGACATTAATTGACAAAGATTAAATAAAAACTCACCGTAAATGTGTAGTAAAGGAAATGATTTATTATACATACAATTATACATTCCCTAATATGAATTATTCACACCGTTCAACCTATCAAACGGATAACCATTACCGATTGGTGTAGCATTTTGGATGGAAAATGGGCAACCACCAAAATGTTAAATAATAATAAAATGAAACCTTCTGTGCCTAATGATACACATTAATGTATTTTACTATGGTCTGTTATGTCTGTATACGTAAATTAGACAGAGATTTTTTCTGCTCTGTCCAATAAATCATTTCACATTATGGCAACCTTAATGATGAGAATGTGTAAGCAGTGAAATAAATCTCTTACAGTGAGAAAATGGATAATTTTCATGCATTACAGCTATTAAACAGAAATTTTGTATTATAA
>NW_013674316.1:11102-14255 GCF_000517525.1 Limulus polyphemus | reverse complement strand
CAGAGTTTCACTTCAGTTGAACTGAGGAAGATCCCAGATGAGGGTCCTTTGTTTTCGGACTTTCTTGTGATAATAAAAGTAGTTCAGTAACAAAATATAAGCAGTTAGCCTCGTACAAATACCTGTTTGTAGTTAAGCACAAAACTACACAAAGGGCTATATGTTGTCTGCCCACCACGGGTATCCAAACCCGGTTTCTAGTATTGTAAATTTACAGCCATGCTGCTATGCCACTGAGGAGCGAGTGTAAATCTTACAACCATCAATTTATTGGTTATCTCCAGCTCATACATATGCTTACTACGTAACTATTATCCTGGAACTCTATGTATTTTATCAATAACAAGCACGTATTATTTTAATACAATGAAAGTATAATTAATTACGTTCAACATAAATTTGGGCTTTTCACAATCCCCTGTATAATAAGTTAAAAACCAGAGTTGTTGCCTTTTTTTCAAGGGAAAAAAATATTTCGATAAATCTATTTTGAAATTTACAAACCAAAATTAGAAAGTATAACTTTTTTTTTCAGTTGTATTTATAACCGTTTCTTCACAGTTGTATTTATAACCGTTTTTTTCAGTTGTATTTATAACCGTTTCTTCACAGTTGTATTTATAACCGTTTTTTTCAGTTGTATTTATAACCGTTTCTTCACAGTTGTATTTATAACCGTTTTTTCACAGTTGTATTTGTAACCGATTTTCACTGTTGTATTTATAACCTTTTTTTTCACAGTTATATATAAATAACCGTTTCTTCACAGTTGTATTTGTAACCGATTTTCACTGTTGTATTTATAACCTTTTTTTTCACAGTTATATATAAATAACCGTTTCTTCACAGTTGTATTTATAACCTTTTCTTCACAATCGTACTGGTACAACGTTTATGTCTTCGTAATATTTATGCTACTCATACAAGACATAGATATGATTACTTAAATCTCCAAGATTTATTTTTTAAATTAATTTAGTGTAAAATTCCACCACCAGAGTCCTTAACATTAGTGAGAATTTGAAAGAAACATCAAATGACGCTGGGCTCGGGTTGTGCCTGTAGTAGAATTTTGGATTTTGGAGATGGCAAACTAGGGTCGAATCTATGTGATGTCACACAATATTTCCCCGCACTTTAAGCTGTGGGTGCGTTATAAAAGTGGCAATCAATACCTTAGCGTGGATGATGCTATTGACTGGCTGCCTTCCTTTGGTCAGTAGTTCAAAATTATGAACGTCGACAGATAGCTTTACCATGAATAAAAAATTCAAATGTTATCTTAAGTTTTCGGCATCCATAACAAAACATTTTGTTTGACTTGAGCTATATCAATCTAACTTGAAAATATCTAAGCATTTTCAGGTCACGTCATAGTTAATGAGTTAATAACAATCCATTTCTCGAAAATACGTTTGTAGTATTCTGCTTCCATAGGCCGGGCATGGCCAGGTGGTTAGGGCGCTCGACTTGCAATCGCGGGTTCGAATCCCCGTCATACCAAACATGCTCACCCTTTCAGCCGTGAGAGCGTTATAATGTGGCAGTCAATCCTACTAGTCGTTGGCGGTGGGTGGTAATGACTAGCTGCCTTTCCTCTAGTCTTACACTGCAAAATTAGGGAAGGCTAGCGCAGATAACCCTTGTGTAGCTTTGCACGAAATTCATAACAAACAAACAATATATATATAGTTCACAAACCATGAAAACGAGAAAATTAAATAAACAGAAAATTTTCATTTTTAACCCAGTTTTTGTTTGTTTGTTTTTGAAAAAAAGAACAACATCTAAACCCCACACCCCCTACGAATTAGCAGCTTATACTTCCGTCTTACCAAACACAATAGTATACCGGATCAACTGGTGTCTAGTTATACTTCCGTCTTACCAAACATAATAGTATACCGGATCAACTAATGTCTATCTGTACATCTAACAGACAGATAAAAGATCACAAGAAGTGCTTTTATATCTAAACTGTTTCATCACAAGCAAAAGTACCCGTCCCCAGTGACGAAAAAAGTTTAAGTTAATCTAGTAAAAGTACCTGTCTCCAGTGACAGGAAACGTTTGTGTTAATCTAGCAAAAGTGCCTGTCTCCAGTGACAGGAAAAGTTTGTGTTAATCTATCAGTTTAAATTATTTCTTGGACTTTAAAAAAGTTAATTGTGTTGCACTCTTGGTTTCACTCAGAGCCAAAGCTCTGAACTACTTGTACCGCCCACCGCTAAAAGTAATTGTTGAGCATTTCAGTCATGCTAAGAATCGCTCAACAATAACATATGGTAAATCTACATTTTTATTCTTCAAGTGATGTCACATTTTGAATTGTGAATGATAGTGTTATTAATTCCTAACAATTTAGTGTAGAATATCCTGCTTTCGAAATAAAATTTGGCATCAGCATTATTTATGCCTGTTCTACCGTCATTTCAAAAGTGAATGTTAAGTTTTGTCTGCGTGCGCAGCTTTTCAAACGGGAGACAGATGAACGCTCGGACAGACACCACGGTTCGCAATATCTATATGATTATTGCATCATAACACAACCGGTATCTAGCTGTAATTCTAGTTTGGTTTGTTTTTATCTGCGCTAGCCGTCCTTAATTTAGCAATGAAAGACTAGAGGAAATGTATCTAGTCATCACCACCCACCGCCAACTCTTTCGCTACGATTTTATCAACGAATAGTGGGATTGAACGTCAAGTTATAACACCCCTACGGCTGAAAGGGCGAACATGTTTGGTGGGACGGGAAGTCGAACCCGCGACCCTCAGATTGCGAGTCAAGAGCCCTAACTACCTGGCCATGTCGGGTCCTGTAATTCTAATAGACAGATAACTGATCACAAGACATACACCGAGTGGTCACAAGTAAATAGACACCTAATTCTTCGTCATTCAACTGATTTATGCTAACTAATTTGTGTTCACAGAGCACTATATAAATGAAAATGGTCCGCACACTAATTATCTTGTGCTACAACATGCCTAGAACTCAAGGTTATCTCGAATTGTCAGATTTTGTTAGAAGAAGGATAGTTGGTCAGGCAGATGGTGGAATAAGTCAGCGGCAAATTTCGCAGAATTTGGGAATCCCGCTTTGGACAGTCAACAGAATCATCGTGCAGTTCAGGAAACAACTGAGCAGCG
>NW_013674316.1:0-10102 GCF_000517525.1 Limulus polyphemus | reverse complement strand
AAAGATCTACTAGATATTAATTAAATTATAAATATATCAATTCATGTGAATATGACTGAAAATTTGTCATTTTTTTCTGAAAAGGTGGTGTCTATTTACTTGTGACCACGCTGTGTACTTTACTAGCCGTATTATTACATCATAACGCAACCGGCGTAATGCAAGTTACACTGACATTTAAGATATGTGTTCTGGTTCTATTTTTGTTGTCAATACGTTGATATAATAAGTAGGTAAATAACGATTTATACGCATAATGAAGTGATTTATTTTAGGTGTTATAAGCCATTATACTGACTGCTGACCCACCGGGGTGGGTGGGTGATATGTACATGTCTTACGCCAATTCATGAATTCTTCACCAGATGGCGCGGTATATGATTACTGATTCAAGTAGGTTATTACTGAACGCATCGGTAGCTCCCGCCAATGGTCTCTCTTTATCTACCAAAAACAGTGGAACAAGTCCTTCAATACGTGCTGTATTTTGTTAGGGTTATTAGATTTAGAATTCTACAAAATGCTAGCTGTGTGAGCAGTTTGAACATTTTAAAGAAGAATACCATGTTAAGGGATCATTCATTAAGGGTTTTGTTTTATTGATTTTGTTTGTTTGTTTTTGTTGTATTTTTTGTTTGTTTTTGAGAAATAAATAAGATATTCCAGCATGTCATAATAATATAAAGCAAGGTTAAAGTTTATTTGTAAATTTGTAGAAATTAGATTAGAGGACAATAATATATTTCTATCTTGGTAAAGCATGCTAGAAAGACCAAAACTAGCACGTTTTTTATTTACAATTTTCGCATTATTTTGCCCAATCAAACACGTTTTATATATTATGCCCTCTGGATACTAGATTATTATAAGTGGGAAAAACATAAGGTTTCCCTAAAGTTAGATATCACGTAACCTAAATTAACATATTTCTGTTAAACGACCTTACAAAAGGTTCCACGTCGTGATTCTTATCAATGGCTTCGTTTCTCCACCACGAGATCTCTCGGTGTGACAGCGGTAAGTTTACGAACTAACAATGCAAAAGTCCGGGGTTCGATTCCCCGCGGTGGACAGAGCACAGCGGTATGTCTGCTGACTTACAACGCTAGAAACCGGGTTTCGACACCCGTGGTGGGCAGAGCACAGATAGCCCATTGTATAGCTTTGTGCATAAATTCAAACAAACAGACAGACAGAGCACAGATAGCTCATTGTGTAGGATTGCGTTTAAACAACAACAAGAACAACTTTACCGTAAGTCCTAGCGTAGATACAAAAGAAGAGCGAAATGCCATTTCTGTGTCTGTTAGTATTCTCAAAATAACAATGTTTGATTGAAACTATACGTCGAAATATATTTTCATTGTTTACATCATATTTCGGGTTTAGTTTGAGAATTTTTTTACATGCCTACTAAACGTTTAATTCATTTTGAGACTGTTGTGCTCTTTACCATCAGGTGGGCGATTGTTGGTGTGTTTTTTTAGCGCAAATCTACAAACTTGGTTATCTGCGCTCTGTCCACCGACCCTAAATTTTAGCGTGTTTGTCCCTAAGCTTATTGCCTACCCTCCGGAAGACGCAGGTGGACGATAAAGGCAAGAATATATTACCATTATAATAGTAGTTAAATACACAATACCGTTTAAAGTAACGTTGGACTGAAGGCATTTGGAATGTCGAAACCCTATAAATTTGGTATTGTTCCGTTAGTGTGGATTAAAACGTTATTCTATATTATCACATTTAATGGAGCTGTATGGCAAAACCAGCGTTCCCATATTTAAATTCTAGAGTTAGGTGTTAGCCTTTTGTAGGATAGACAGGGCAGAAATCATTCAACTGGAGCTTCTTTCATTTGCCAACACCTATTAGATTAAATGAATAACTATTACATAACGGACGTGTTATGTTTCTTTTACCGATTTCTATCACTTTCATATTTGAGAATATTGTAAAACATTATTTTAGCAGCAAGTATAAGTTGTTTGATATATATGTGTATTGAATCCTACAGAAATATTCATACGAAAACTGAAATTCGATAATGCACTTTATACTAAGAATAACAGGCAGTTCCTGGCGTCTGAATAATGTTCTTTATCTAGCTTGTTCAACTCAAACATCAATGAATGTGAAAAATTGCAACCATTAATAGCCTAGAAGAATGTTTCTAACGTTTTTTTTTGGGGGGGGGGTGAGAAGAGGTCGAATGACAAATCATACAGACAAGATATAAAAATGGAAAAAAAAATATATATAATAAAAAAATATCACGTTAATATAAGCCAAATGTTTCCGTTAATTCAGTTCATTAAACGAAACGAAACCAAGGGACTCATGGACACACCCCCGGAGTCGTCATGCTTACCAAACTTGTTTTCTGTTCAAAGTTCCCATCAGTAGTTGAAAAAAAAGAACTTAGAAACACGCAAAAAAAGAAAAAAAAACATATGCTTGGGGGGAGGGGTGAATGCCATGTCGATGTAATGCAATCCATCAAAGTGTAAGAACTGAGAAATTGTAGGTGTTTCATTTCCTACCCGTTATTTTCTCCTCGATGACAAGTGGTTATTTTTATCATACAATTTGGTTTTACGGGTTATAAAGTTTCAAAATCTAACATGTAACGTTTAAGAACTAAATGAATCTGTTGACGTCGATTGTAAGTTAATGTAGAACGTTATGAGATTTTGTTTACTTCAGAATTTCACCCAAACCTAAACAAGCGTTATCTGCGTATCGTTTTGGAATGATAGACTATAGGGAAGGCACTTAATCAAACGCACCCAACGCCAACTCTTAGGCTACTCTTGTCTGACCGAATAGTTGGATTTTTTATGTTCACTATTTCAGCGTACCCACAGCTCCAACCGAATAGTTGGATTTTTTATGCTCACTATTTCAGCGTACCCACAGCTCCAAGTTCGGAGGCGTGTTTGCAGCAATGAGAACCCCTAATCACTAGGCCTTGTTCGGATCATGAAATTAGAAATTAGGACTCCTGAAAATTGTCTTTTGTGATTGATATCTTTTCAAGAATGAAGCTTTAATTTGACACATTTAAAGTATTCTTTACGATTTAGCAGTTTTCAAACAGATGGCAAAATTGTTTAGGGTGTAACGTCAAAAAATTATAAAGAATTCTAAATAAAAGATATAAAGCAAAACTCAAAAAGCTAGTTTGCTCAGTCTACAAAATCGCCATCTGATGGTGATCAGCGTATAAGTTGTTCTCAGCTATAATAAACATTTGTGTTTCTTTTATTTCAGAAACATTTTAGACTTTGAACTGGGTAAAGTGGATATTGACTATGCTGTGAACATTAAAAATTAAACAAGTACTACCTATTATTAGAGTTCCTGTACTTGTATTTCTTAAATGTTAGTATTCATTTAACGCTTAGCTGGACAATGCACTATTAATACTGTATCCACCATTGGGATAGAATTCCAAATTTCTGAAATAACAACTGATTTTGTTATAGTTTGGAATTATTTGTTTCTAAATTTCTAGTCGTTACGTGTTCGATGTTTTTGTTGTTGTTGCTGTTGTTTTTTAAAGGATGAAAAATGTTGAGCATAGAAAGAAAAGAAGGCCGAGAACTAGTATTGAAATGAAGAAAGAATACGAAATTAAAAAATGAAAAATCAAGGGGAAAAAAAGACAAAAGAAACGAAGAAAAAGCTCAAAGATGAAAGAAGAAAGAGAATGCGACCCTCATGATAAGAAATCAAAAGAAGAAAGATACGAGAAACAATAATGAAGAAGACCACTGATGGAGAAAAAAAGACCCCTGAGGAGAGAGATGCTACTTGTAACATCTACAGGAATGAAGCATTTGTTCTGTTAAGCAGGATAAAACTTTTGTGTGTCCTACTAACCCCTTCTTTTATTACGTCAAACCAGACTGGCCTTCTCTGAGAATAATTACTTGTTATATTCAGTGGAAGGGACCACTTGTATACGTTCTTCGAAGTGACAAGTCGAGGGCTGCTTTCCGGGACGGGCAACAAAGAAAAACCGACCGCCTGCGACCTAAAGCACGACAAATTGCTAGTTTGGACAATGTCTGTGTTGTATAATTTGTCCCAGCTCTCACCGCAAGGCTGTGTAACCAAATCCTTCTTTCTAGTCCTTGGCTTGTGGTACGACACATGTTGATTTCACAGAGCCGTGTCCAACGACGTCGCAGTCGTCAGCTTCAACTGTGTCCAATGATGGCCTCTGCCGCAAAGAACTGAATATGAATAAATCTGTGGGGGTTTGTGTTACATGTCTGTAGAAAAAAAAATGTTCTGGCTGAAGAACCTTAAACTAAAGAGTACAATATGGTGCACTGCAGTTAGAAATATAAAACAGGATACTATGAGAATTGAGGAAGAGTGTGAATATTGAAAACAATGTGACAAACGTCAAGATGGAAAAAAGAAAAGAGAAAACAATATGGAAGTTTATTAAGAATGATTTATCATGTTCATCTATTTTTAGTTGAGATTGCAACCATAACTACATTTCCAGGGAAACTCATTTGTAACTTGATGTATTTTATAAAAAGAAGAACTAACTAATGCAGTAAATATTTTAATATCTACCAACAACATAGCTATTATATACAAGTACTAATATATTTTGATTCACATAAATGTATTCAGGATGAAAGGGGCTCTGTAAAAGTGTTATTACAGGTCACTACATAATGTGGCTTAAGTTACTGAACGTTACCATATATTCAGTAAAATACGTTAGGTATTATTACAGGTCACTATATAATGTATCTTAAGTTGCTAAACGTTACCATATATTCAGTAAAATACGTTAGGTATTATTACAGGTCACTACAAAATGTGCCTTAAGTTACTGAACGTTATTATATATTCAGTAAAATACGTTAGGTATTATTACAGGTCACTATATAATGTATCTTAAGTTGCTAAACGTTACCATATATTTAGTAAAATACTTTAGGTATTATTACAGGTCACTACATAATGTGCCTTAAGTTACTAAACGTTACCATATATTCAGTAAAATACTTTAGGTATTATTACAGGTCACTACATAATGTATCTTAAGTTACTGAACGTTACCATATATTCAGTAAAATACGTTAGGTATTATTACAGGTCACTGCATAATGTGCCTTAAGTTACTGAACGTTACCATATATTCAGTAAAATACGTTAGGTATTATTACAGGTCACTACATAATGTACCTTAGTTTAGTGAGTGTTTGTTTTTTATCATGAGTGTTACTGTATATTTAGTACAACGCTCAATCTCTGTTCGTGTTTAAGTAAGCTTAACATTCTAGTATTGACGAGTTGTTGGTTAAGTTATATTTAGCTTTTTAAAGAATTAGGATCCCATGTTATTTTGTGAATGGATTTTGCTCTTTATAAATCACTGTTGGAATATTCTTAAAGTTTTGTTATATTAAATTTCAATCTCTATTCAATAGGTTTCTAGTTTTATGAATATTTTAATATTTTCTTAAAAGAAGAAATTAGACAATCATTTTTATCAATAATAAAGGACAAAACATTCATCTGTTTATAATATCTTATTTCATAGCTTATGTTTATGTCAAAACTACTTGAGGTATTTGCCGCCGTTCCTAATTTTTGACTAGTAACCATAGAGAAGGGACTGACTGTCGTTCTTATAATGCATCCACAGTTTAAAATGCGAGAGATATTCTGTGATATCGCACGGATTCAAACTAGACTCGTCAGCTCTGAAATCGATGTCTCTACCACAGCCCCCCCCCCCCAGTGGCACAGCGGTATGTCTGCGGACTTACAACGCTAGAATCCTGGTTTCGATACCCGTGGGGCAGAGCACAAATAGCCCATTGTGTAGCTTTGTGCTTAATTACAAACAAACAATCTATCACGGGGCTAACTTACGCCCAACTTACTTCCACGGGCTAAATATTTGAGCAGAGCTCCGTTACGCTTGAGCGTGAAGTGACCAGGACGTTACAGCGCTCGGAAACTAATGCGAAAATTCGTGGTTCGCGACCCTTTGTAACAAAACTGCACTCTGGGGACATGGGTACGCTGTAGCAGTGGCGGCCAAATCTCATTATTAGATAAGACAAGAGTAACGCAAGATTTGGTTGTGGGGGTTGTTAATAGTCCATGGTTACAAAATTAAAAACGGCTATGCACACGCCCTTTGTGAATCAATGAGGGCTTTTAATGCTAAAAATGGGGCTTGGATACCCATGATGAACAGAGCACAGATAGCCCAAACAAAAGATATGCAGATATGGCCCTAACGTAGATTTGCGCGAAACTACGAAATAATAAACAGACATTCGTTTACATTAAGTCTTAGAAAGAAAGAACGAAATTATTAACAAACTTGATATAAATTTATAATGTTATTCAATATATTTGAAGCACAAATTTGTACAGATATTTTTTGTTTTCTAAACGCGCTCATCCTGCAAAAGGCGAAGTTAAATCGTTATATTTAGAAAATTTGCTAACCAAAATATATATACCATCTTGTTTAAAACTGACTTTTTTTTCTATTAAAGTAATTAGAACTTGAATTAGGTTTCTATTTTCAGTAACTTGTAAGTCCTTTCTTCAAGTATGTCAAATTTTTATGTAAATTTTACACACTATATTTATGATTTTTGTAACATAGGTCTCTCTGCTTGCTACTAATAAAATTCTAAAACCTTATGAATGAAAGCAAAGAATATGTAATAATATGTCAACCATACTATAGCTACCATATCCAGTGACGATGAGGTCTTTCGTCCAATACCAGAACTCATCAGGCCGGCTGGGATACAAGTTTTGTTTGAAGTAAAGCACAAAGCTACACAATGGGCTATCTGTGCTCTACCCACCACAGGTATCGAAACCCGGTTTCTAGCATTATAAGTCCGCAGACATACCGCTTTGCCACTGGGGGCGCTGGGATACGAAAGACATTATAACTGGTTTTTTTTGTTTTTTTAAAGTTAAACGCAAAGCTACACAATGGGCTATCTGTGCTCTGCCCACCAAGGATATCGAAACCCGGTTTCTAGCGTTGTAAGTCCGAAGATATACGACTTCGCCACTGAGGGGCGCTGGGATACGAAAGGCATTATAACTGTTATTCAATATCTAATAAAGATGAATTTGTAAAACCAATACTTCGTTTTGTTTTGAAGAAAAATTCTATAAACATACAAACTTTGAAACCAGTAAAACAAGTTTAAGCTAGAAAGTGATATCCGAAAAGTTGGTTGTTTCACAAATTGTTTTTCATTTTCGTAAAAGACGAAATTTGTCACCATTACTTATAGATAAGTTATTCCGAAAGTTTTGGTAATTGTTTCGGTATTGTAAACTAATAGAACTGTCCTTATTTGACAAAAACGATCTGTGATAACGGCTAATTAAGGTTTAGTGCCCTGTTTATTTCTCTGTTAAGAAGGCAAGACTATTGCAATATTACCTTTAGGATGATTACTCTAAATTCTGTAACTTTTTTATGATCGCATATAATTTATTTTGACTTGCTTGTTTTTGTTTATTGCATTTTCGCTATATCATCGTTGTATCAATTCAATAGTTATCTTGACTTGCTCTTATTTATTCTTCTTTTATACTTTTGCGCTTGTACAATAGCTCCCCAGAAACCCTTTAAAAAACGCAAACCTTTTACAGATAAGCACACGACTACTTATCATCCCATTTTGAGTTGCCTCCGAGAGTAAATTAAATATAGATAAAACCTCAAACGTTACATTCACGAGCGTTTTGAATTACTATCGGAGTAAAGTGCTTTCAAAATTAGTTTTTAAAACGATTTTAATGGTAAAGGTATAATACACGGACATTACTAATAGATTATGAACAAAAAATAAAAACGTGTACATGACGAGAATGATAAGCAAGAGAACTAGAACTCAAAATACGCCTTGATGACTTTAAGAAATATTTGTATATCATTAGATGATAGAAGAAGTATACAGTTTAAACGTAGTGCATTCTTGATCTTACCAACTTCCGTGTAATCTTAGAAAATATTTGATATAAATACCGTGCCATGAACGTGTCGTTTCAGCTCAGCACTTGGTTATTGTTTCGCATTATTTATGTGACCAAACGGGAGATATAAGATAGATTCTATTAAAACAATAAACTCGTACACATTCTTGTTGTATCTTCGTTTTGATTGTTTGTTTTGTTTGTAATTAAGCACAAAGCTACACAATGGGCTATCTGTGCTCTGCCCACCACGGTTATCGAAACCCGGATTCTAGCGTTTTAAGTCCTCAGACATACCGCTGTGCCACTGGGGGGGGGGGGGCGGCTTCGTTTTAAATGCCTCACTTTTACACCAGAAAAGGGAAATGTTGATGTAATCTATACTCACAAAATGGTTATGCCGTACAGGTTCCTTTGGTGATGGTACAACTAAGATTTCATAAAACAGTTTTTATACCATGAGGTACATTATCTCTAAGTTTAGAAAACTCCATGGACATTTCCATTAAAATGGTAATTCACTGGAACAGTTCACCTGGTAAAATTTTGTTGTATTTGTTGTCTTGTGATTTTGTTGGATAAAAACTTTAATTTAATATTACGAAATTTGACCTAAGTTTGACCTAGATATGTTATTTGGTGTTACTTGGATTTGTTTAATACTAAGATTGTGAAGATAATATAAGTAAGGAATTAGAGTGTAATATAACAGCATCTCTAGTTTTACACAACATACAAAAAAGTAATACATTATCATTCATAAAAATATTTTATCTGGAAGTTTACTTTGTAAAATCTCACCATAGCAAAGGTTACATGTCAATGAACATAAATATCTGAAAATATTAACATGAAGGACAGACCCATGTTGGATTGATAAGTCATCATTAATACTCATTGAAATAATACCAAATAATGCTACTGTCAGATTGTTTGTTTGTTCAACCTCAGCCCAACACTACACAATAGGCTATCTGCTCTCTGTTCTACGCTTACAACTGACACACTAGAGGGCCCCCCAAATAAATATACAGCTCATCACACATAGGACAGACAAACAAATCCGTATGATGTAACTTACAGAATTATGACAGTTGAGTGTAACCTAGTAGTAAAGATATCTGTCGAAGTAGGTTTAATTTCTATTCGAAATCTCACTGCTAGTGGTAGAGTTTACTCGCCTAGTTTTGTGTTTCTGTCTGATATGTGCAGCAGTAACTGTTAATGGTCTCTCTGCTATTCAATTAAAATATATATATTTATATATTACTTTCAACGTGCTACTCTACAGTGTATCTATCTACTTACAAGTTTCATATCTGTAAGTCTATGTTTGATGCCTATTATTCAAATAAACTTAAAACCAATATCCGTACTAAACTCCTAACTCTTCCCTTTGAATAGCTCCAGTTCAGACAATAAGCAACTAGCCTCCTAGTATCATACCGGTATGTCTGCGGACTTACATCGCTACAAACCAGGTTTTGATACTCGTGATGGAGAGAGCACAGATAGCCCATTGCGTGTCTTTGTGCTTTATTACAAACAACAACAATAAGCATGTATATCTTAATGGGACAATACAACATAAAAAATTTTGTTTGTTCTTAAACACAAATATACACAACGGGTTTTCTGTGCTGTTCTCACCACGGATATCGAAACCCGGTTTTTAGCATTATAAGCCTTCATACTTATCGCTGTGCCACTAGGTGGGAGGGGCGTAATTCATAAAACTATTAAATAAATAAAAATAAACATTTCTAAAAATTCAAGCCTTCCTTTGATGTACGTTCAAGATAATAACACATATTCTTATGTTTTAATTTCTGTCAGTAAATGGGAAGTCTTTCACTTTGCTTGATTTAATAACACATATTCTTATGTTTTAATTTCTGTCAGTAAATGGGAAGTCTTTCACTTTGCTTGATTTAATAACACATATTTTTATGTTTTAATTTCTGTCAGTAAATGGGAAGTCTTTCACTTTGCTTGATTTAATAACACATATTTTTATGTTTTAATTTCTGTCAGTAAATGGGAAGTCTTTCACTTTGCTTGATTTAATAACACATATTTTTATGTTTTAATTTCTGTCAGT
>NW_013674315.1:23212-29374 GCF_000517525.1 Limulus polyphemus | reverse complement strand
TAGTATATCAGGCGTTACTAGACTCTAGATCAGTCTACCCAACCTTAGTAAACTCTTATATTAGTATATCAGGCGTTACTAGACTCTAGATCAGTCTACCCAACCTTAGTAAACTCTTAGATAAGTATATCAGGTTTTACTAAACTCTAGATCAGTCTACTAGACCTTAGTAAACTCTTAGATAAATCTATCAGACTTTACTAGACTCTAGATCAGTCTATCAGGCTTTACTAGACTCTAGATCAGTCTACCCAACCTTAGTAAACTCTTAGATAAGTCTATCAGGCTTTATTAGACTCTAGATCAGTCTACCCAACCTAAGTAAACTCTTAGATAAGTCTATCAGGCTTTACTAGACTCTAGATCAGACTACCCAACCTTAGTAAACTCTTAGATAAGTCTATCAGGCTTTACTAGACTCTAGATCAGTCGCCTTTACGGGTCGCCGGTTCGAATCCCCTTCTCAAAAAACATGCTCGCCCTTTCAGCCGTGAGGGCGTTATAATGTGACGGTCAATCCCACCATTCGTTGATAAATGAGTAGCCCAAGAGTTGGCGGTGGGTGGTGATGACTAGCTGCCTTCTCTCTAGTCTTACACTGTTAAATTAGGGACGGCTAGCTTAGGTAGCCCTCGTGTAGCTTTCCTCGCTCGTTTTGAGGAATTTGGTTTTGGTTTCAAATCTAACTAATGAGTCCCCACAGATTTCTTGCAAGTAAGCCACACCGTTTTCTTCCATATTTGATTCAAAAGCACTTTCCCCATCTTAAGGATATCGTATACTAATAATAAATATTTCTGAAAGCTGAGATTTATTGCTTTAATACACTACACATAGTTACTATAGTATAACTGAATTATATAAAAGCTACGACAAGGTATGCTTTCATTAAATTAGAGCTATTTACAAAGACCTACTCTAACCGAGAGGCTTTAATTTGTCAATGGCTCCCCATATGATGCCTTCTTTGATGTCAAGTCATGGTCCACGATCACTAGTGAGCACTTGAACTTTTGTGATTCACTTCAAAGTGACTATTGACCCAAGACTGTGTAGGACAGTGTTTCTCAAATGGTGGGTCGTGATCCTGGGGGTGCGAAATAAGGATACAGGGGGGCGCGGAAGAGGCCTATACAAGGTCCGTTTTCCCCCAAATGGCGCCAAGAGTAAATGTCTAATACACACTTTTTAGGGGAGGGGTGCGAAGGCTTCTTTAGGGGTTGCGAGGGCCACAAAAGGTTGGGAAACCAAACCCTAGGGCTCGCGAGCAGGTTTCCTGGGGGGCTACGAGCTGTCTGCGCTGAGTATTCGAGGTGTTTGAGAGGTGCACGCCTCACTTTTGTTTTGAACTATGACGAACTGCGCCTAGAAACATCAAGAATATTTCCATCTTTGTAGAGATAATGGGGGATCGCGACGACGAAAGCCCAGACGAGGGGGTCATCTGACAAATCCGGCTGAGAAACACTTGTGTAGGACCTATATATATATATACAGCACAGGCTGAAGTGGAGTGTGTGGGTGGGAGTGAATAATGACTAACCTGCTGGTTCTCTATTTCTTTGTAATGATAGTAAAGTTAATTAAAATGTAAAAATATTAGCGTACAAATACATAATCGGAATGATAGTAAAGTTGAAGTGAAATGTAAAAATATTAGCGTACAAAGACATAATCGGAATGATAGCAAAGTTAATTAAAATGTAAAAATATTAGCGTACAAATACATAATCGAAATGATAGTAAAGTTAATTAAAATGTAAAAATATTAGCGTACAAATACATAATCGGTGTTTAAATATAATGTTATGTTAGTAATTCTTGCCGTAAAAATGTGATTGGTAATTAATTTAAATAACATTTATAATAATTACAGTTCACTTGCTTAACCTAGTTCACAACATAACAGTAGTTATTCATGAATCATTTATGGTATATAAATAACACAAAAAACCGCTACTGTGTCTGTCGTACCCAGCCGGCCTGATGAACCCTGGTATTGTGCGAATAGCCTTGTCAGCACTACATATGGCAGGTTTAGTGTGGTATATTCTTCTTTGATTCACTCATGATTTTTAGACTCATCTTATAAGAGGAACCTTACCTTGTTTTGTCTATAATATTACACAAATTCAAATCATCCTTCCCCTGTTTGGGCAAAATATAGCATTAAATCAACCTCTACTGAGTATCATGTTGAATAATGCTCTTTAAAATTACTTTTCGTAGATCATCATAGAGGTCTCATGTTGTTCTGCATTTCTTTAAAGATGTTGAAAAAGTCAATTTTAATCAGAATTCTAAACGTCTTAACAGAAGTTTTTCTTTGGAATTTAATAAAAAATATGTCTAGTTATACTTAATAAATTTGCCCCAAAACGATGAACTTACTTCAAACTAACAAATCTTCACAACTGACGTACAGAGATGGATATTTCATGTACCGTTTTTTTTTCAGACTGTGCTTCCTTTCTTTCAAAAGAATTAACCTATTAGGAAATTAGCTGGACATACAACAGACAGTACTATTATACTTATACAGATAAGCTTCACAACTGACGTACAGAGAGGGTATTTCATCTACGTTTTAAAAGTGTGTTCTAACAAGATTCCTTTTTCTACATTTAATTTAACATATTTTTAATCAACACATATATAATCATATTGATAGCTGACTGTCACCGCTGTGTTTATGCCTAATTTTTGGTTACTTTTCGTATGTATATATTAAATTACGCTTCAAAATGGTAATTTAACACTACGTGTTTAACAGGACGTTTGTTACTTCTTCTACAATACCTCAGAAGGATATCTGTTTATTGTTTATAATGAAGTTAAATATGTTTGTTTTTGGTGTAGAATTAAGCGTGTATATCTGACGAGGAAATGACTCATAATATTTTAGCCTAGTTCACAAGTGGGTTACAGTGAAACTAATACTATTTGCTTTACAAGTGGAGAGAAATAATGATACATCAAACAAAGATATCTTTCTTCAGCCGTTGCCACAAAGGAACACGAAAAAAGCTGAAATAAAGGTAAACTGATAGCTGTAACAACAGGGTCAGTGCGCCTCGCGCCACGCATTCACATTCCACGGACCGCCCACGAGACCGCCCACGGTATAGCAGAACACTCACGCTAGACATCCTGGCGGTGCTTTCTTCATTAGAAGATCACTAATGAACCGATTAATCGGAGGGGCGTGTCAAAATCTTCATGGAGGAAGCGTGGATTGTTTCATCCTCGGAATCTATGAATCAAACATTTGTCTTCGCGTCATCTTACAAAGTTTCATAAAAATAGAACTGAACATGAATTCGATTAAGTTCCTATACCGTGTTATTACTCCAACATTATTTCTAAGTTATAAGGTAAGCGGAGATTTAAAATCATGTAATGTTCTGGTTTTTTCTTTACATTTCTAATACAGAACCAAAACTAAGAAATTGTTGTGGAGTGTCTAAACTCCACAGCGGACATTATTATAAGCCAACTGTTCTAATGAAACAGACGAGGATCTCAGTTACCCACGTTGTTCAGCCGGTTCTGCTTTAAGAACTCCCACAGAAGTCGGAAAAACATTCGGGACAACGAGTTGGTACACGCGTCAGTTCAAGAGAAGCAGAGCTTGTCGTACAAGGTCATCAGTATAACAGAAGGGTTAGTCAACAATGTGAGATGACAACTTTATCTTGTCATTCTGATGCAATACTTCCTTTACAAAATAACAGAAACAGTGCAATAAAACTACTCACTCATCTCAATAATTGAAAGATGATACGTGATTCAATTTAAAATATTAAAAATAGATAAAAAGAATAATGGATGACCAATAGCATAAACGAAACTATATTCTGAAATATATTTTTAAACAAATTCATAGATAGTTTTCCGATGCCACTAACTTTAACATTGTACTCATGACTCAGGGCAACAGTTTCAACTTTTATTGCAGTCATGACTAAATAATATACTTTCAATTGTTAATGCAGTCATGACACAATGTAACACATTCAACTCATCTTGCAGTCACGACTTAATAATACAATCGCAACTGTTAATGCAGTCATGACACAATGTAACACATTCAACTCATCTTGCAGTCACGACTTAATAATACAATCGCAACTGTTAATGCAGTCATGACACAATGTAACACTTTCAACTGTTAATGTAGTCATGAGTTAATGAAACATTTTCAACTGTTAATGTAGTCATGACTTAATGATACAGTTGCAACTGTTAATGTAGTCATGACTCAGTGTGAGACTTTCATCTGTTAATGTAGTCATGACTTAATGATACACTTTCAATTATTAATGTGGTCATGATTGTATTGTGATAACGAATATGCAAGCCACAATACAGATATATAGTCTTGTTTTTCTCTCTCTGATTAGCGAAATCAGAAACTTATTGATTGAAATATTTAGAACATGACATTTTGTAGTCTAAAATACAAAGGAAACCTCCATGATTAGTTCAGTTATATTTAACATGATGACTGAGAAAATGTTGCCCTAATTATATTTCCTTAGAAGCCATTATAACTGTGGCCTATTTATTTATAACATATTAAATTTCTTCTTTCTGTTCATTTTTTTTACTTCAAATTTTGGGTTTTGATAGAACGGATATCTGTATGAAAATAGTTGAAATTTAGATATCCGACAATATGGTAAATAATGATGTAGACATTACTGTAAGATAAACTGAAGCTTAGGAATAGGGTGGAAAACTGTGAACAAATGATTTTTTTTCTTTTTGTGAATCAATGTCACATAAAGATTGTTATAATTCAGATATGCGTATAGATTTTTTTCATTTTGACCATAATTACGTACAGTGAAAGATTTTTCACGTTGTTAAACTAATGGCCTAGCCTAACAACTTTCAATGAAGAAGAGTTTCATAAAGAAAACCAAATAAAAACGATACTAACAGAGGAATTTAAATGTGACTATTTTAGTCAACGAAAAGGTTTGTTTGCCAACTAACAATTACTTTTATTATATCTAATGTAACAGATAACCAAATAATTTATATATGTATATAAACTTTTCATGTCGAAATTGTAATATATTCACCATTAGTCAGATCATAACGTTGACATACATTGGAAACCTTTTAAAACAAAGTCAGTACGCAACGCTGACATACATCGGAAACCTTCTGAACCGAAGTCTCTACACAACGATAATATACCTCATAAATGTTCTAACTATTTGTAGTTAGCTAGTTAAGAATCTGAATTATCTGTTTGTGATGTGGAGAATGATAGTTAAGTGTATGAAATTCCAGGAATACTCCATAGGAGACATTACAATTCAGGATCTGAATCAACATCGGTTTATATTGTGGAGATAGTTCGTAGTGTGGAGGTAAATAGCTAAAGATCTGAAACACCAGTAATAGGTAATAGAAGACAATTTAGTTTAAGTTGTGAAGCAACATCGGTTCGTAGTGTGGAGGTAAATAGTTAAAGATCTGAAACACCAGTAATAGATAATAGAAGACAATTTAGTTTAAGTTGTGAAGCAACATCGGTTCGTAGTGTGGAGGTAAATAGCTAAAGATCTGAAACACCAGTAATAGATAATAGAAGACAATTTAGTTTAAGTTGTGAAGCAACATCGGTTCGTAGTGTGGAGGTAAATAGTTAAAGATCTGAAACACCAGTAATAGGTAATAGAAGACAACATATTTCAGGATCTGAAGCAACATCGGTTCGTAGTGTGGAGGTAAATAGCTAAAGATCGGAAACATCAGTAATAGGTAATAGAAGACAACATATTTCAGGATCTAAATCAACATCGGTTCGTAGTGTGGATAAATAGCTAAAGATCCTAAACACCAGCAATGGGTAATAACAGACAATTTAGTTCAAGTTGTGAAGCAACATCGGTTCGTAGTGCGGAAGTAAATAGTTAAAGATCCGAAAAATTAGTAATAGGTAATACAAGACAACATATTTCAAGATCTAAATAAACATCGGTTCGTAACATAACATAATATTTTGGGACAACATGGTACCGGTTGGTACATCTCGGCTGTTCCATCCTCAAAACTAAATTAAAATGACCAAAATAATAATAATAATAAAATTTTAAACCCAACCCTTTTCATTCATATACTTATCAAGCTTTTTCTTAAACTCAC
>NW_013674315.1:20720-22212 GCF_000517525.1 Limulus polyphemus | reverse complement strand
AAAAAGAGTGAATGTCTTAAGACTGAGCCCTGAGGTACCCTATTTGCGCATTAATCCAGGTTGACTGAAGTCCATTTGTAACAACCCTCTGCTTTCTTCCATCCAGCCACTCTTCTATTCAATTTGCTAACTTATCCCACACCTATAAAGCTAATTTTTTTACAAGCCTTTCATGTGGCAGCTTGTTCAAATGGTTTCTGTTAATCCAGATACACCAAATCTACACCCTTACCCTCATCTACATAAGCAGTAACCTTTTCAAAGAATGTTAAAAAGATTTGTAAGTCAAGATTTTCCCTTAATGAAACCGTGTTGACTATCTAATAAAATTTAACACTTTGTTAAATGACTTTGTAAAGCATCTTTTATCAGTCTTTCCAAAACTGATGTAAGACTAATGGGTCTATAATTCCAGAGACAATTTTTATCACCTTCCTTGAAAAGAGGAGTTGCGTTAGCTAACTTCAATCCTCTGGTACCTACCCACTATTCCAGGACTGACAAAAAATAGTAGCAAGTGGCTCATATATCCAATCTTTAATCTCCTTCAAAACCCTTGGTGAAATATTATGTGGCCCAGGAGCTTTATCATTTTTTAAACTTCCCAATTTTTTCTTAAGCATCTCAGAAATAATTCAGTCATCTTGTTTGATCTCTTTTCCATTGATCAAGATGTGGAATACTGCTAAAAATATCCATTAGTAAAAACTGAAGGAAAGACAAACTTTAATAACTCAGCCATCTCATAATCATCAGATATGAGCCTTTCTTTATCATCCCTCAAGGGTCTTATCCCCATCCTAACATTTTGTTTCCCCTTCATGTATTTAAAGAAATCCTTACTGTTATTTTTTACATTTTCAGTCAACCTTTTCTCATACATCCTTTTTGATTTCCTAGTTTTCTGTTTCACCAAATTTCTTGATATTCTATAATCTTCTAAGTCTCCTGTCATACCAGTCAATTTAAATTTCTTAAATTTATGATGAATATCTTTAATTTTATCTTTTAAACTCTTTGTGATACAACCTGATTTTTTACTTGCAGCTACCTTTTTCTTTATATTAGGAATATGTTTAAATTGAATATTTAGAAATATGTCTTTAAAAATTTTCCACATCTGATCAGTGTCTCCAAATAACTCAGCTGCCCAATTCACAACAGATAACTCTTGTTGCATCCCTTCAAAATTTGCTTTTTTGAAATTTGTAAACAAAACATCATTATTCCTTATCTCCATATGCAGCAAAACATCGAACCTAAAGAGGAATGATCACTTGCACCCAGATGTTTCCCAATATCCACCCTATCAATCATTTCAGTATTTGATGTTAACAATAAGTCTAAAATAGCATTGTTTCTAGTAAGTTCCTTGACTAATTGGTGAAGAAAGCCATCCTGAATAGTTTCCAAGCCTTTCTCCCTCATGGTTTGATTCTAAAACTTCCCAATCTATATGCCTGAAATTAAAATCACCTATAATTATGACTTC
>NW_013674315.1:17691-19716 GCF_000517525.1 Limulus polyphemus | reverse complement strand
AACAAACAAGCCAGCCCCTACTCTATTTAAATGTAAACCATCCATTGCAAAAAGCTCCCTTCTCCCACTGAACTGATCCCACAAGTCCAACCAGCCAATCTGCTCATCCTTACATATTAACCTAAGCTTAGCATTTAGCCCTAATGACCTACTTATAACTTCATCCCCACACTTAATTCTGGGTAGTATCCCTGACAAAATTAATTATGCCCGTTTTCTTTAAGTGCCTTTATCAACCTCTTATACTTATTTATTAGCTCCTCTGACCTACCTTTCCATACATCATTAGCCCCTACATGCATCTTTGTCATAGCTCTTGCTCTGTCGGTTATGTCCTTCACATGTGGCCCTGGATAGCATAATCTAATTATTTTCTCCCTATTTACCCCCACAGACTATTCTATCCACAAGCCTTATCAAGGAATAATCTATAACTATAATCTCCTCATCATCCACATCCTTTTCTCACCCTTTTGTTTTCTTTCCCTCCAATAGTTCCCCATCTGCAGAAGTCAAGGGCTGAAATTTGTTGCTCAACAGAATAAGCTCATTATAAGTAAATTCATTACTTTTAGCCCTAATAGTACTCTTTCTAACTTCCTTAAAGTCATTGTTAGCCGATGTATCCTTGCATGTAAAAGCTTAAGCTCCTCCTTAAATCCTGCTGCCTATTCCCACAATCTACACTTCCCTTTATCTATTGCATCTACTTTAATCACGATTGCCTCTAACTTCTCCTCCAACCTACAAACTCTACATAAATATTGTACATCTTTATTACTAGCTTCCTTAAAAGTTCATTCCAGTCCTGAGTTCCCAAATAAAACCTACTCATTGTACCCATTACACCTAACAGTTATGTAAAGGTAAATAGTTAAAGATCCGAAACATCAGTAATAGGTAACAGAGGACAACATATTTTAGGATCTAAATCACCATCGGTTCGTAGTGTGGACATAAATAGTTAAAGATCCGAAACACCGGTAATAGGTAATAGCAGCCAATTTAGTTCAAGTTGTGAAGCAACATCGGTTCGTAGTGTGGAAGTAAATAGTTAAAGATCCGAAACACCAGTAATAGGTAATAGCAGACAATTTAATTCAAGTTGTGAAGCAACATCGGTTCGTAGTGTGGAGGTAAATAGTTAAAAATCCGAAACATTAGTAATAGTTAATAGAAAACAACGTAATTCAAGATCAAAATCAACCTTCCTTCATAATTTGGATCTGTATAGTTAAGGACCTAATCTATATATTGTTATATTATAATAATAAGTTTATAGTTAAGGCCTAATCCGTATATTGTTTTCGTATAAGTACGACTAAATTTTATTTCCCAATATCTTCCAGTTGTACTACAAAATAATTTATTTTACTGTATAAGTAAACGATATTTCAAAACACAGTCTTCCAATTATGTCTCTTTCAAATAAATCGTACTTTCTTGTTTTTTTATCTGGTCCATCTAGATTGATCGTACTTGTATGTATATTGGTGCTTCACTGTTTTATTAAAGGTAAATTGGTTACTTGTAAGTTCATGTTTTAATCGTTAAGTAAAAAAATGTTAAATTTCTCTTACATATTCTCTACGATATTCGAAATTCCTTTTCTAGCTTATTTACTATAAAATAATATTGTTAACCAAGAGTTGTTAACATGTCTGTTCAATGAGTTTAACTTGAGACGTTAAAAAATGTCAGAAAAATATTTTTAAAAGCTATTGTTATTTGAAATGTAAATATTTATTTATGAAATGTGACAGAAACACACAACATCTCATTATTTTTGCAATTGATTTTTATTTAATCAGTTTATTCTCGCTGCTAATATTTTACACCAGTCATTTGGATGCAATAATTTCAAACAACATACAAGGGTGGATATAAGTCGGAATAAAAAAAACCAATACGCTAGAACGTGGGATCCTCAATAGCCCTTGTGATACAAGATACAATCTTCTTTTTACTGCCACACTTTAGCCCTTGTGATACAAAATACAATCTTCTTTTTACTGCCACACTTTA
>NW_013674315.1:9993-16891 GCF_000517525.1 Limulus polyphemus | reverse complement strand
TTCAGTTGTCTAACACGTGGAAACTTGTTCTGAGTGTTAAAAGTTTGTTACTGTTGGGATGTTTGTCCGACTGTTGTTATGCGTGCTTGTTCTTTCAGTTGTCTAACACGTGGAAACTTGTTCTGAGTGTTAAAAGTTTGTTACTGTTGGGATGTTTGTCCGACTGTTGTTATGCGTGCTTGTTCTTTCAGTTGTCTAACACGTGGAAACTTGTTCTGAGTGTTAAAAGTTTGTTACTGTTGGGATGTTTGTCCGATTGTTGTTTTTCAGTCTTATGATCAAGAAGAAATATTTTTATGATAACGTAAAGTAGAACTGTAGCTACATCTATACCTACATAAGCTAAATGCAGTTAAACGTGTGAATAGCATGAACTCATCTCTCTCGTTTTAAATGTGTGAAAAAAATATATCCATTTCATTTTGTTTTAAATGTGTGAATAGCGTGCATACCAGTTTCTCATGTTTTAAATGTACGAACATATATGTATCATGTTTTAGATGTGTGAAAAGATATATCTATGTATCATGTTTAAATCTGTGAAAAAGTACGTAACCACGTAACAATGTATACTATGCTAACTACTGTTGTTTTTAAAATAAATTATGCTTTTGACCAAACCGAACTAATAAACGAAAATACGAGAAAAAAAAAGACTGAAAAAATCATAATGGTAAATACTTAACGTTACAGCATTCAAAATGTATGTTTTCAACTAATTCAATAAACTAGATAATCAAAGTAAGCAGGGAGAATAAACAGAATATAAAGTCAATAAAGGGGCTGTTTAATAGATATATAAAACAACAAGAAGAAGAAAAAATCTCTTTAAAGAACATGGACTAATTCACCATATATGTTTTCAACAGACACTAATATCTACAAAAAAGGTTAATTTACTTATACACATATATACAAAAAAAACCTATCTTTTTCTAGCCTACTCCAAATTTCCACTTTCCACAGAAGAGCCATGTTTAACATTTAAACTAAGTAATAAAATATATATACTAAACAACCAAGTGATCTATCATCTAACCAAAATATACATATTTAAATATATAGAACTTATTGCACTTCGATTTACACCAAATCCGACAATAAAACTGAAACTGCTAATAAGTTGAAAAGATGAAATCCCAGTTCATAATCATTTTCTGAAACGTTGTGGTGTGTCTGTTGCTAGGTTATGAAGTTTATTAAGATGTAGTATGTCTCTGTTGCTAGGTAACTAAATGATTAAAATTCCGTATGACATTACGATGTGACTGTTGTTAGGTAACGAAGTTGACTAAGATGCAGTATGAAACATTACGAAGTGTCTGCTGCTAAATAACGAGATTAACTAAGATATAGTATGAAACATTACACAGTATCTGTTGCTAGGTGATGAAAAAGAATTACGTGCAGATGTGTTGCCAAACGTAAATTAAACTGAATTAATTAACAAAAAACGTCAGTGTTGATTTTCTACAATTGTGAAAGTCCAAATTTAAAAAATGTTTTCCCCGAATTCGAGTAATTTACTCGCGAAAATTATAATTCTTAAAATATTTATTATTGGATCAATATATCTACTATCCTTTGGTATACGTAAGTATAAACTGTAACACTTTCATACCCCTGGCAATCACGAATGTAACCGACCTACTTAATGTATTATTTACGTCACATTCCTAGATTTACACACAGAAGCTCTGTGGTCACACTTTACAGAAACAGCAATGTTCAGCCACGGTCGTTGTGTGTATTCATCCACTCAGCTCACTAGGTGGCGGCACTGGGATGCTTCCGATGGAACTAATCTTTCTTGGATGAAAGAAAGTTCACCGACTTAGAGAAGGAAACATAGAACTGAAGAAGTAAAGTTAGGGAAAAAATTAGAGACAGTTTAAGAATCCTGTTTCAGTTCCAGAGCCCACATCTGCTGAGGCCAACCCGTCCGACCTTTAGACTTTTTATCCACAGCAGTTGAAGACATCAAAGACGCCTATAGAAATAACAAATCAAAACACGTGTATGTTATAAAATATACATATATGTAACATAACGTGCTCTAAATTAGCATCATTAAACTACAAAAAAAACAGAAGAAAGAAAGAAATTAAAGGGTTTAGCGATGTTCTGACCAATAGCGAAGATATATTATGTTGACTACTATTTGGTTTCAACATTCAATACTCACGATAATACTTCACTATTTATCATTTCTGTATTTAATATTCGACGACTTTGTTCGAAATTAACCAGTAGAAAACTAAAGTTCCGCTTTGACCAAACAGTTTGTAAAAGATAAAGATACATTATCGCAGTGAAATTACTCGTTTTCTAGAACAGAGATAAATTTAACAAACAATATCAAGCTTATTACATGACAAACAACTTTTCATTTACTGAGATTTCTTGACACAGAGAGGGATCGATAACTATAACCTCGACATAAAACTCGTTACGTGTAGATAAGTATTTTTAATAGTGTTTGAGCGTCATTCTGGGAATCAGAGCTAAAAACTGGATTTCCGATAAATATTGTGGCTTACAATCCCTTCTTCTTTTCTCACAGAATCTACATCCATACGGATTCACAGTTTATACGCTTGAAAGATTTCTGTTGTTTATAAAGGATGGTACAACGGAACATTAAACAGACGTTCCACTGCTATTAGCTGGCGTCATTAGACGGAGTGTGCCTTTACGAAATCCCTAGTGCTCCTTTCTGTGGTGCGAGTGAACCTACTTACATGCTCAAACTTATATTCAAATTGAATGTAAACTTCCTTAATTGTGGTAATGTATCAGATGTCACTCACGTTTACTTAGATCGTATACAACTCACTGCTTTATCGTTATACTGAGCGCTAAATCTGCGCATTCAGACCGTTAATAGCTCACAGCGGCGGGTCTGTTCCTGTAAAACTCAACTCAAATGTAAAGCAAGTCTGAAGCTACCGGTTGTTTGGACAAGAATCATCCACTTGTCGTCAGGATTAGCGGTCTGCATCTCGCTTCGGCCACGTGGTAGTACAGCACCTTGGCAAGAAGTAATAGGACTGTTTGTTTAAAGAATGTACAAGTAGAGCAGAGAAAGAAACAAAGTAAATACTTTCTCCTCTATATAATCAAGTTGTTGTAACTTATAACACGGAATCACTTTCTACAAAAATAAAACGAAATGCTCAGTGTTTGCTCCAGAATCTCGCTCCACGTCATGCCAGCCTGTCTGTTAAGATCTAAGTTTGACTTGATTACACAAAAAGAATAAGCACATTTCAGAATGTAGGTTTTACAGTATAGGATCAATCACTATGATTAGTTTACTCATTTTTCTCTAATAAAATTACACTGTTTTGCTGGATGTGAACAAAAAATGTTTTTAGAAGAACAGAAAGTAGATCTGAAAACTGACAACATACGACCCATGAAATATTCATATAATAAAATATGTGAACATAAGACCCATGAAATATTCATATAATAAAATATGTGAACATACGACCCCTGAAATATTTATATAATAAAATATGTGAATATACGACCCCTGAAATATTCATAATAAAATTTGTTAACATACGACCCCTGAAATATTCATATAATAAAATATGTGAATATACGACCCCTGAAATACTCATAGAATAAAATATGTGAACATACGACCCCTGAAATATTCATATAATAAAATATGTGAACATACGACCCATGAAATATTCATATAATAAAATGTGGTTTAACGTCGGTTCAGAAAAACGAGGGTTAAAGTCACTAATGAGTTTTCGTAATAAACCACAGACGTAATTACCAATAACTTCTGATGAAAGCAAGCTACCTAGACAGCGGAACATTATCCTAGTAATTAATACAGCTAATCTGATATACCGGTCTAACTAGGGGTATGTAGTGCTATAAAACATAAACTTGTGGTCGTTAAAACGCACTAATTCATAAGTTGTGTGCTCTCACTGTTATCAACATTTTCGGACATAATCCTAATAGTATCTCACGAGATTCGGCCAGCTCAGGAGATTATGAAATTCGTGAATGAACAACACAAGCATATGTCTCCAGACGCCAGTCGACTGTAATATTAATCAAACAAAACTTCATACTGGTCATGCGAGAAACTAAGTTTTGGATCATAAATAATGAAAGAGAAAATTAAATAATTACAGGGATTTGTGAAAAAAAAATGGAAGAAAAAAGCATTATTTACGAATATTCACAGAAAATACTGAACGTAAGATTACCACACTACATAAATGTATTATTTTCACGTGTCTTACACTGTTTCTTGATACTAGAAAATTAACAAATCAAACTCGTCAGCTGGACTTAAAAGTTACTCGTTATGTCTCGTAGAAAAAAATCAGTATAAGTTATTAAAGCCTATCTTCGAAGTGCAAAATTACAGTTCGCCTGGTAATTAGAAAATATATATTGGTAAGATCAGAGGGATCGACAAAAAAAGATTAAAAATCTGTTACTTACGAGATCACGGTACGAGTTATACGATTTGGCATGTTCACCAGAAAAGAAAAAAAATAGCGATTAAATATAAACCTGCTATTGATAAGGTCAGGAACTATGGTATATAAACTGGTGGATTAAAGAAAATAAATAATTAATTAGAAATATGATCTCACAAAGATCAGGACAGACAAATTACCGCAGCCTCTATGGAATATTACATCATCTACACTGAAGAGTTTCAAATTATTCACAAAAACTTCTCCACGGTTCAAAAGAAAAATGGATGAGATAAATAGGAAGGTTAAAATTAAACTGAATCATTGAAAAAAAAACAAAGTCACCTATAAACGAAAAATCTTGTTTTGAAAATAAAAACAAGATTAAAGTTTAAATTGCATAACAAAGTCTTATTTGGCCGACAGTCAAAATTAAAAAAAAAAAAAGACGACTTTACATGTCCTTCTAACTTTGTCTTCTACTGTGAATCAGATCCTGAAGTTTTGCCTTTAAGTCCGCAAATGGATTGCCGATCCACCGAGAACGTTTATAAACGGAAACAGAAACACTAAATCTCTAATCATCTTTACGTAAATCAGATTTTGTTAAAATAACACTTATCTAGAGCTGACGATAGTTACAACAATATGCCCAGGATGGATTTGATTTGTTGATCAGCTGACGATAGTCACAACACTATTTCCAGGAAAGAGTTGATTTGTTGATCAGCTGACGATAGTTACAACACTATGTCCAGGATAGATTTGATTTGTTGATCAGCTGACGATAGTTACAACACTATACCCAGGATGGATTTGATTTGTTGATCAGCTGACGATAGTCACAACACTATTTCCAGGAAAGAGTTGATTTGTTGATCAGCTGACGATAGTTACAACACTATGTCCAGGATAGATTTGATTTGTTGATCAGCTGACGATAGTTACAACACTTTATCCAGGATAGATTTGATTTGTTGATCAGCTGACGATAGTTACAACACTTTATCCAGGATAGAGTTGATTTGTTTATCAGCTGACGATAGTTACAACACATTATCCATGATAGAGTTGATTTGTTGATCAGCTGACGATAGTTACAACACTTTATCCATGATAGAGTTGATTTGTTGATCAGCTGACGATAGTTACAACACTTTATCCAGAATAGATTTGATTTGTTGATCAGCTGACGATAGTTACAACACTTTAGCCAGGATAGAGTTGATTTGTTTATCAGCTGACGATAGTTACAACACTTTATCCATGATAGAGTTGATTTGTTGACCAGCTGACGATAGTTACAACACTTTATCCATGATAGAGTTGATTTGTTGATCAGCTGACGATAGTTACAACACTTTATCCATGATAGAGTTGATTTGTTGATCAGCTGACGATAGTTACAACACTTTATCCATGATAGAGTTGATTTGTTGATCAGCTGACGATAGTTACAACACTATGTCCAGGATATAATTGATTTGTTGATCAGCTGACGATAGTTACAACACTTTATCCAGGATAGGTAGAGAGTTGAAAGATCTAAGTTTCCTTGAGTTTTGAACCATAAGAGGTATTTACTTTCTTTGTTATATTGGGGTCTAAATTATATAGAATATGTACAGAAAATAAAAAAAACAAACAAAAACAAAGAACATCTGAAAATAATCCAATAACCTGATGTGTTTACTTATCATAATAACAGAAACAAATTCATTGTTTTAAATGTCTGCGTGATATTTCTAAAAAATAACTATTTGTCTTAAACACCCATCTGTAAACACTTCTTCAGAACTTCACAGAAAAATAGTCTAACATTTTACCAAAACAATACTCTGCCTTAATACAAAGATTTGTCTTTAAAAGCTAAGTTAATAAACAATACTTTGTTAAAATAAAAGGTTTGATCTGTTGGGTCAGGATTTCGTCACTGAATTATCTAAAGATCACAAAAAAACTAACCATTCCAACAATACTGTCTGCCTGTGGGTCGCCACTGAAACAATAGCGTCTGCTTGTGGGTCACCACTGAAACACTTTCTTGGCTCATATTACGACAATTTAGTTATTTAGGGTCACTTAGATGGTACATAAAATTGTCTGACAAGATAATACATTTTTATTTCCGAGTTAATTACATTCTGGTTAGATGTGATTTCTACATACCATTTAATATCTATATCACAAGAAATATGTATACCTACATCAGAAGGTTTATTTATACCTGTAACAGAAGGTTTTTCTATACCTACATCAAAATGTTTATCTATACCTGTAACAGAAGGTTTATCTATATCTGTAACAGAAGGTTTATCTATACCTACATCAAAATGTTTATCTATACCTGTAACAGAAGATTTATCTATACCTGTAACAGAAGGTTTATCTATACCTACATCAAAATGTTTATCTATACCTGTAACAGAAGATTTATC
>NW_013674315.1:0-9221 GCF_000517525.1 Limulus polyphemus | reverse complement strand
GTTTAAAATCTGTCATTCTAACTTGGATTATATCTACTGTGTTTAAAATCTGTCACTCCAACTTGGATAATATCTACTGTGTTTAAAATCTGTCACTCCAACTTGGATAATATCTACTGTGTTTAAAATCTGTCATTCTAACTTGGATTATATCTACTGTGTTTAAAATCTGTCACTCCAACTTGGATAATATCTACTGTGTTTAGAAACTGTCCCTATAACTTTTAAAATCTTCAAAGATTTCATAAAAACCTGTATGTTGTTGATACTTATGTCAAGTGTATTTTGAAGTTAATGTACAATTAAATAAATCCCAAGGTTGCTGTGAAAGAAGTATCAATAAAATTCCTGTCAGTAGTGTCCATTGTACTCTTTCGAAGAAGACAGCGGTAATCGCTGGACAGGCCTTAAAGATCAACCACATTTCAATCTCTGTACAGGCCCTGAAGATCAATCTTATTTCAATCTCCGTACAGACCCTAAAGATAAACCGTATTTCAATCTTTGTACAGGCCTGAAATATCAGTCTTATTTCAATCACCGTACAGGCCTTAAAGATAAGTTTTATTTCAATCTCCGTACACACCCTAAAGGTCAATCGTATTTCAATCTCTGTATAGGTCCTAAAGATCAATCGTATTTCAATCACCGTATAATCCCTAAGGATCAATCGTATTTCAATCACCGTACAATCCCTAAAGATCAATCGTACTTTAATCACCGTACAATCCCTAAAGATCAATCATATTTCAATCACCGTACAATCCCTAAAGATCAATCGTACTTTAATCACCGTACAATCCCTAAAGATCAAACGTACTTTAATACCGTACAATCCCTAAAGATCAATCATAGTTGCAATTTTTAAGAAGTTGTTTTTTAAAGAATTTACAGCCTATTGCGGTGCGTTCTTTCATTTGAAACACGTTAAAAAACGGATGAAAAAAAATAATCGCTCCAGTATAATAACTCCTATTAAAAATGATTCACAAACCATTGTAAAACTAATAGGCTTACTTTGTATAAAACCACAGTAAAACACTTATAAAACAACTAGTTAAATCTACACATATGTTAGACAGTGAAGGGGCGGGAAAAAAAGATGTAATTGTTTTAAGGTTTTAATGTATTATAATATAGGTTTGTTTTATATATCGCGCCAAGCTACACGAGGGCTATTTGCGCTCGCCGTCCCTAACCTACTAGTCATAGACTAGAAGAAAGGTGGCTAGTCAACACCACCCACAGCCAACTCTTGGGCTACTCTTTTATCAACAAATTGACTGTCACATTATAACACTCCCACTGCTGAAAGGGCGAAAATGTTTGGTGGGACGGGGATTCGAACCCGCGACCCTCACATTCCGAGTTGAGCGCCCTAACCACTAGGACATGCTATAATAAAGGACATAGCTGTAAGTAATCATTGCTAAGTCAAACATAGCAGCTGGACAGTGCATTAAATTACTGAGATGTTTTAAACCGTGCAGTGCACATACTCCATCTCACTGAGCTATTTTATGTGCAGAAGTAATTAGTGAGATTGACAGCACTATTGATGATTTGAATTTTGTTTACATTTTTTTGTGTGACTCATTTATGTTGACTAACAAATTAATCACCGACTGACAAGCGATTTGGTGCGTCATTGATTTAGAAAACATGTGTTCAAAGAGCGGACATCGGTAACTCTAGGGTTAAAAGCAAAGGCCATAATTTTAGTTAATGATGTATTTAGATATCAAAAGGAAAAACAACAACAATATTTGTCTCGAAACTCTCGTCAAAAGTTTAATGAGACTTTAATCAATACTGTAGTTTAGTTAGGTGTGGATCAGCACTGTAGTTTAATGAGACATGGATCATCACTGGAGTTTAAAGAGACGTGGATCGACAATGTAGTTTAATGAGACGTGGATCGACAATGTAGTTTAGTAAGACGAGGATCACACTGTAGTTTAATGAGACGTGGATCGACAATGCAGTTTAGTAAAGATCAGCACAGTAGTTTAATGAGACGTGGATCGACAATGTAGTTTAGTAAGACGAGGATCATCACTGTAGTTTAATGAGACGTGGATCGACAATGTAGTTTAGTAAGACGAGGATCATCACTTTAGTTTAATGAGACGTGGATCGACAATGTAGTTTAGTAAGACGAGGATCATCACTGTAGTTTAATGAGACGTGGATCGACAATGTAGTTTAGTAAGACGAGGATCATCACTGTAGTTTAGTAAGACGAGGATCATCACTGTAGTTTAGTAAGACGTGAATCATTAAAGAGACATGGATTAACAACGTAGTTTAATTTGAAGTTATGTGGCATGGTATCTCAAGCAGTTGATATAGATATAACATGATTAACCTTATACAGACAGTTAACTTTTGTTGTTTTCGTGGGGTTTTATTTGTTGATCCAAGTTTAACTATAGGAGATATTTTAACATCATTACGAGCACTACTGTGTTTACGTATCACTAACTTCTGACTAAAGCCTGCCACCTTCACAAATCAGAACTAAAAATTAACTCAGTAAATACCATAGCTGATAAGATACACCACTCTAAGTTGGTGTACGTAACGTCACAAACACACAAAAAGTAATTATTATAAAGGTAGATTAACTGCAGATATTTTTCCACATTTCTCTCAATTTGTGCATCGCTTGTGGCGTTGGAACCACAACTATTGAAATAATTGAAATAGCGTTGCATAGAATATTTTGCTACCCATTATCCAACCCAAGTTCTGGAATTCAACGAAAACCCGATTGGGCAGTGAGCTTGTGAGAGAGCTATTTTTTACAAACCTCTGATGGACAAATCAAGAGTAATTCGGGGAAACAAAAACATTTATGGTTATCTTCTTTCTATTGTTTGTTTGTAATTAAGCACAAAGCTACACAATGGGCTATCTGTGCTCTGCCCACCACGGGTATCGAAACCCAGATTCTAGCGTTGTAAGCCCGCAGACCAACCGTTTTCCATTATGTCGCCAACTTTCGGTAGTTTAATAAGAATTTATAATGTTTATTAAACATTGGTTCATTCGAGTACACTCGCTGTAAACGGTATTTTTGACCGTAATCCCAATAATATCTCACAAAGTTCGGCCACCTTACGAGATTTAGCCTAATTCTAAACCCATAGATATATTATTTATAAATTACGTCACCTTTACGTAGCTTTCCGTGTTTAATAAGAACACTGTGTGTAAAAAATTTCTTTTCTCATTTTCTACAATAACGTGGAACAAATTTCAGATTGCTTTTGCACTTGAAGCTTAGCGACCAAACTAGAGGTCGCTCCTAAATAAGTTGAAAAACAAAACAAAAGCTTAAATAATTCAAAAATCTGGAGTAACTATTGAATAACTTCTTCTGAATTACCATCATTTAAAAATATATGTGTGTGTGTGCAGAAACATGTACATGGAATTGTTACACAGAATTATTTACGCAGAAATAATTATTAGTTTTCAACACGGGCCGCACTATGGATCTAATAAATCGTCGTTCGCCTCGTGTTTCCGTGCAGTGGGTGCGTTATAAAAGTGACGGTGAAATTCTGCTATTCATTTGAAAAGATTGTTTTTGTTTGTTAAATTTCGGGTAAAGCTACTCGAGGACTATCTGCGTTAGCCCTAATTTAGATGTGATAGACTAGAGTAAAGGCATCTAGTCAAAACTGCACACCGCAACTCTTTGGCTACTCTTTTACTAACGAAAAGTCACATTATAATGCCTTCACGGCTGAGAGGGCGAGTACGTTCGGTAACGTTATTGGAACCCAAGACCCACAGATTGGGATTCGAGTCCCTTAACCATCAGGTCAGGCCAGGCACAACAAGAGTAGCCCACGAGTTGGCGGTGTACGGTGTCGAACACCTTTATGACTTTGAATTCGTACAACCGCAGATATAAATCGATTTGTAATTGTTTCACAAAGAAGTATCCCTCTACAGGAAACAGAAACAATTAAATAATCTTTGATTAAATTAAAGTTTTTGAAAGTTCACTATGTTAAAATTCTAACTTATCCACGTAATTATTTAACTAAAAATATTCGTTTTGAATCTTAAACAATTATAAACATAGTTTGTTGGAACCATACTGCAGTTGGTAAAGAGTAGACGTGTTTACTATTTTACATGAATGTCCACCAAACGATAGGATTTTACTAAATAATTACCTTTCTTTACTTTGTTCTTTTCCTACTTCAAATAAAAGGAAGTTAGATAAGAAGTGACACATTTGAGACACACGTTTACAAATCTAAATGTACATATATAAATAGAAACAAATTCTAAACAAATTGTATGTCTATAATTAGTGACATTTCCAACAGATTCCAATATCCAGAGCATCTTAGAATCTACACATCCTTTGTCCCCGGAACAAATCACAATAAACCTTTTGTATCATAGAGTTACTGTTGTGTTTGTTGAAAAATTCCACCAGGGGATCTGTGGATGATTTATCTACAGCATCAGTAGCTCCATTAACAGCAAGGTCGTGACACATTAAATTTTATCTGTTACCAGTAGAAAGAAGTCATTTGTTCTCACGTTTGTTGCCATGACACCCAAAGCTGGGTTCATAACTGTCCGGAATCAGATCACAGACCGGTTCATTTATTTTTTTATAGAAGGTTACTCCATCAGAAACGTTTACTATTGAGTTTCGCAAAACCACGACAAACGAGGGCAGGGCACGAAATTAAATCTTCCAAGAAAAACAATAAATAAGCAGTTTGTGTCACAAGCCTTGCTTTATGTAGCTACGCATTAAATGAACGCCTCTCAAAGGCAAAAAAAAAATTGGGTCGTCAAAATGAGAGAAAGAGCCGCGAAGAGACTTTGAAAATTATATTTATTTATTTATTCGGTAAGTATTTAGTAAGTCCGATTTCTTTTGTTGGTTTTGCACTAAGCCTATCTACCGAATCACAACTGGTATTCGATGTTTATAAATGGTTCCTAAGACCAAATACATTTCTTTAGATCATTCTTGTCAGTAGATTTAATATATTTGTTATATTGAAAGTCGAAAATCTGAATGAACAGTAGTCACAAAATGCATGTCGCCCGTTCTACACTTCATGTTCCAAATTAAGCACCTGAGTAATAGCTGGAGAAACTCAATTTAAACTAAAGTATTCTCCGTATCTGTTCGCTTCAGAATCTTCGAGCAAAGCTAAAAAAAAAAAAAAAAAAAAAAAGCTATCTGCGCATAGTCGTCCCTAATTTTCAAATGATATAAGTAAAGGAAAGGCAGCTAGTCAACAGCACTCACCGCCAACTCTTCGACTACTTTTATCTAACCAAACATTTGGATTGTACCTCCATTCTTATAGCGCATCCATAGACCCAAAGTATGGATCGTAGTTTTAAGGCAAGGGGACGCGAACAACTATCACTCTGATTCATAAGCTACACACAACTATCACTCTGATTCATAAGCTACACCAAGACCTATGGCTAAGGTATTTAAAAACTTATTACATGTATGAGAACCGTTTCGAACACTGATTGATAAGACGTCTTACGAATGCCTGGTATAAATTACATCTTTTTGTAGCCTTTTTATATGATTACCCATGTCCTTAACGTAAAATTACAATATTATCTTCTTGTTTACTACTCCATAGTTTACATAGTAGAATTACAATAAACAATGTGAAGTTATCTGTTAAAACTACGTATACATTAGTTTCAGTTTTCAACAATATGATGCACCAAAATATGAAACTAGGGTTAAGGTACCTGTTATAATGTGGGGGTGGTAAAATGTATGGGAGACACCTGTTATAATGTGGGGGTGGTAAAATGTATGGGAGACACCTGCTGACGAGATTTAATCTCACAAAACTTCCAAATAATCTCTGTTCACAATCAGCTATCTGAACAGTCATAAATAGAAAATAAGCCTACTAAGTAGCCCCTCGGTAGCTCAAGGTAAGCTTCAGTGTTTTGCACGCTAAAAATCGGGTTTCGATACCTGAGATATGGCAGGGCACAGAAAACCCATTTTGTAGCTTTGTGGTTAGTAACGAACAAAGAAACTTATTTTCTATCGGTTAAAACTGTTACGGTAAGGAGTGCCCCCCCCCAGTAGCACAGCGGTACGTCTGCGGACTTACAACTCTAGAATCCGCGTTTCGATACCCGTGGTGGGCAGAGCACAGATAGCCCATTGAGTATCTTCGTGCTTAACTACAAACAGGCAAACATACAGTAAGGAGTAATTTCTATTTAAACCTGTAAAACGTCCTATTTGTTCCTTACCGTAAAAGCTATAACTAGTAGAAAATGATTATAATAAGTAAACCCGTAATGAATAGAATCGACTCGTCATTTGAATAACGTCTCTTAATTAAATGTTTATAATAAGTAAACAACAATAGCAGAAATAAATTCATTAAACCTTTTAACAATACTGCTAATTAAACCAACTTTAAAGGTAGGATAAAATAAAGCTTTACTTACAAAAAACATAAATAGTAGATATTAGCTATCAGTGATTTACTGATATTGTGAAACCAATATAAACAAAACTGTATACAATCTCCATTAAAAACGTGTGGTGACCAATAAATACCCATTAATCGGCCCAGATACTCAGAACTTTATATAATTCTCCCTAACAGCATGTAGCGGCCAATAAATACCCATTAATCGGCCCCAATACACAAACCTTTACTAACAACGTGTGGTGACCAATAAAAACCCAGAAGTGAACTTCTACAGTGCTTTGGGTTACCTTAATATCGGTTTAATTACGATTCTTTTACCTTCACCACAGTTTTAGTGAAGGATCTGGGGCAGTGATATGTTCTTTTACTTTTAAAGTTCCGTTTCACTGGGATTATATGTTGTATTCCTCCGCTGTTTGGTCCTATGTTTTTACCTCTATCCTGGTGGTACATTTTAATCTTTCATCCTCCTGTAGACAGCTATGTATTGTTGGTTGTTTGAATGTATGTAAAACGCATATTTCCGATTCAGAGAAGAGTTTAAGATATAATTCAAAGCCCTCAAAACTCCATCACTACATTAGCAGAAAGGAACTGCTTTCTATCTTGTCTTCACTAAAAATATATTTTCCGACTAATAAAATAACATCCGGGTAACTGCTCCATTTGCGGGATCATTCATCATTTTAAATTCGATAATGGAGATCGTGTGTTCTCAATTATCCGAACGTAGCGCTCCAAATCTGACGTATGACGACGGCCATGTGGTGTACGATATGATTGTAAAATCACCAAACCCGGACCGCTTCTTCTTATCTAGAGTGCTCTGCTTCCAAGTTAGATGGCCTGCCAGCAAACCATCGAGCGATAATAGAACAATAATTGGTTGCATGTTGCTCCATCTTTAAAAATAATGCTCTAAACCTCTTGAAACCAGCTACGACGTAAGAGCAACATACTTGGCGTGATTAAGCTAACTTATTTAAAGCTTAACTTAAAGTCAAAATGAGCGTTTCAAAATAGGAAATGGTTGTGTTTTTAAGATTCAAATGAATCTCCTAAAATATGATAAATTTTAAATTGCCAAAATTATTACAGATGTCTGTACACTGTGAGATGAGACGTCGATATACACTCTCCAAGCAAATGCTGTCTTCATTAAGTTCCCCGGTGGGACAGCACTAAGTCTACGGAATTACAACGCTACGATCTGGAGTTCGATTCCCCGCGGCGGACACAGCAGATATCCTGACGTAGGTTTGCTTTAAACCAAAGAAGCAAACAAAGTATTCACGTATTGTTTTATAAACTTATGATTAAACTGTTTATTACATTACTGTATCGTTAGTACATGTATTGTTCGATAAACTTATGATTAAACAACATATTACATTACTGTATCGTTAGTACACGTATTGAGATGCATGCAAGACCTTTTTTCCGTTTATATAAAAAAGGTTCCTGGTTACCAAGCGGTAGGTTTGAGGGCTTATTTTATGCTATAATTCAGAGATTGATCCCTGCGGTGAACACATCAAAGATAACCCATTGTGCAACTTTGTGTTTAACAACAAACCAACAAGTAATAACCCCGTAATTATATTTAATGTTAAGATACCTTTATAGCGCAAGTGTCTCTTTCTTACATTGTTCAGCTCGCAACACAATAATCTAATAATAATTGTTCTTGACATTACTCAGAGAGCAACATAATAAGCTAATAATAATTACTCATGACCTTGCTCAGATGGCAACACAACAAGATAATAGTAATTGATCTTGAAATTATTAAGATGGGAACCCAACAAGCTAATTGTAATTACTCATGACATTGTTCAAATGGCAACACAACACTCTAATAGTAATTACTTTTGAAATTGTTCAGATGGGAAGCCAACAAGCTAATAGTAATTACTCATGACATTGTTCAACTGGCAACACAACACTCTAATAGTAATTACTCATGACATTGTTCAGATGGGAACCCATCAAGCTAATAGTAATTACTCATGACATTGTTCAGATGGGAACCCCGAGTAATTACTATTAGCTTGTTTTAACATTGTTCTGATAACAACAAACATAATAGAAATTACTCTTGATATTGTTTATATGGCAACACATCATTCTAATAATAATTACATTTGAGGCAATTTCAGGATCTTAGCGCCATTTTTAATTACTGAATATAAAATAATATAGATACCGTAGACTAAAATTTGTGCCGAAAACTTTTAGCCTTGCATCAAATACTTGCAAAATTAGTTTTCCTCAGAAAACTAAAACAAAAACGACGAAGTATAGTTCTGGAAGTTTCTTTAACGTTATCCAAATGAATTACCTTCATGGCATTACCTCATCAATAAATAATGTCAGTTAACCATGTGAAATATCTTCATAGCTTTACCTAAGCAGTAAATAATGTCAGTTAATCATGTGAAAGATCTTTATAGCTTTTCTCAAACAATGAATAATGTCAGTTAACCATGTGAAATATCTTCATAGCTTTACCTCATCAATAAATAATGTCAGTTAATCATGTGAAAGATCTTTATAGCTTTACCTAAGCAGTAAATAATGCCAGTTAATCATGTGAAAGATCTTTATAGCTTTTCTCAAACAATGAATAATGTCAGTTAACCATGTGAAATATCTTCATAGCTTTACCTCATCAATAAATAATATCAGTTAACCATGTGAAATATCTTTATAGCTTTACCTCATCAATAAATAATGTCAGTTAAT
>NW_013674314.1:12601-27126 GCF_000517525.1 Limulus polyphemus | reverse complement strand
GCATGTTTGGTGTGACGGGGATTCGAACCTGCGACCAACAGATTGCGAGTCGAGTGCCTTAACCACCTGGCCATGCCGGGCGCGTTATTGTTATCATTTAAAGTTTGTAGTGTCACAATAGTGTAAGCACTTTTTTATGTTTCTTGGTATCTGTTACAGAATATTCTTAAGTTGTTCAATAATATTACATGTTATAATTACTCTTTCGCACAATACCAATCAATTTTAAAACTCATACAAAATAAGATTATAGAAAAAAGTTTACAGAAAATCAAACAAAAATTGATTCCAAGGTAACATGTAAGTAACAGATATAAAAGTCACACTTATTCTCTGAGATTGATAACGAGTACTGGAATACCCTGAAAGCATCATAACTCAGTGGCAAATAGAAAGACGGATTGGACTTTAGATTTTTCTCTTAGATATTTTAACAGCTTATCTGGCTAAATAATACACAGGAATTAACTGCTATTAGCAATTCTGCATATTTGTCCATTTTCTATATAAATATTGGATTACTGTATAAATATAAAAAAAACAGTTAAAAGCACCATACATATAATACATACTCCACCTCCACCTTAACTGGATGCCAGAGTTCCTCGAGGTTCTGTGTTATCTCCTCTTCTGTGCATCCTCTATGTCGCTGACATGTAAGTTCCGCCATTTCTGTGACCCATCTCTGTTTGACGTCCGTATCGACAATGTACCCATCCACCTTTCTGACTCAGTGACCTATCTTGGCATTTTCTTTGATAGGCATCTTACCTGGAAACCACACCTATCCGCCCTCTCTGTTAAGGTTTCTTACCGTCTTCGTCTACTCCATTCTGTCAGTTACCTTCTGGGGCCTGAACCCTCCTCTTCTGCTGTTCACATATAAGATCTTCATCAGTCCCTGATTGACCTATGGTCATACGGCCTGGATTTCCGCCTCTTTGCCTTTTACTCTCACATTCAGCTTTTGGAGCGCCATGCCCTCAAATTGCTTTCCATATTAAACTCCCGAGTCCCACTACCGAATTGTACAGCCATATTACCTTTCCTCATTTTCTTCTTCGTCAGCTTTGTACTCGTTATGTCAATAATGTCATCTTCTCCAACATACTCACCACCACAGTCCATACCCCAAGAAGCATTTTGGCATTGGCTATTGAACCTTTATATTATGTCCGTCCCACCTGACAATCCCGATCACATTGAGGTGCCAAAGTCCCCTCTTTCCTCATTTATCTATCCTGACTCCTAATACTCACGAACTCCATTGCCAGTTCCCACACATTCTTCATTGAAATAGCTTGAACTGTGTACGTTTTGATTTCTCCAGATTATATCCTCTCCTTGTCCATATCACTATAATTCAATTCCCCATTTCCACCTCTATCATAGATTTTGCTCTTTTACACACCTCTTATATTCTCCATCTTTATATATCTTTGTTGCTTGGCTGATGAGAGGGCATAACCCTCTACTAGCCTGCCTGTCCACCCACCCTGGGATCCGAATGAAATAGTGTATATGTTGTTGTTGTTGTTGTTCTTGACAGGATAGTTAATATATGTATCACTTTTAGGTTATTGATATCTTTTGTAGAGTTTATAAATGAAGAAACGTTCTTTAAGCATATAAACTCGAATAAATTTGGAGAATGTCTATCAGGTTATGTTTATGTTGACTTATTCTATTTGGCTAATCATATACTTGAATAATTGGATATACTGTAGATACTATACTGAGAAATTGGTTTCATGTTTTTCAACTGATAATTCGTCCAGACGATGGATATTCTTCTAAACAAAATGGCTTTGTTTGAACAATTGGTTTTTAAAGGTTCTTTTCAGGATCATCACATCCTGAAAAAGATAAAGCTATTATTTCACATACCACCTCTACTGATGGAAAGGTTTCTCACTTTTAATATTTACAATGAACATCAGTATTAATCTATTGTCTGATCTTTCTTGCAAGTTTACTATGAATGTTTAGCTATAAATCTGAGCAGCTGATCTAAGATCATTATTCTCTGTCTAATACTTGAAGTTTTGGGAATAAATGTTTCAGTGTGTGTGACAATTGTCATTATTAGAGTTTGTGGTTTTACTTATGTACACTAATGATAGGATATCTACATGGAGACTTGTATTAGATGGTTAAACACAATAGTAGAAACGTACACAATAATTGTACATTAGCGTTTTTCGCTTATAAACTATGTTCATTCATGTAGGAAAATGTATTGATTACCCGATGCTTTCTTGAACTAATAAATTTACATTTTTTCGAAATCTTCCTGTTGATGGACTTTGTGATTATTATAATTCGTGAGTGTATATGAAATGACATATGTCAGTTTTGAAAATTTGAAGATATCGAAATAGAATTTCTGATTTGTCAACAAATAATCAAACTATTGTACGTTTGAATCATTTATTCATTATAAAGTGACGCGAATTTAGTCTCGTACATATCATTACAAACTAGAAATAACATATTTTTATCAAAATAACCTTTGTCTCTGTGTTACAAAGTTTTCTAATTCCAAAACATGTTGACCCTTTTTTTTTTTTTGTCCAGTTTTAAGAGGGAACTGGTTGTTTGGCCATGTGACACTCTCTTTTGTCATACTTTCAGTGACCATTTTTATTTTCTAAAAATCAGAGTTTATCAAGCTTTTGGCCTGTCCTGAAGCTCAAAAACATAGATATTCTGATTTGATGAATGAAAGAGAATAACGTTGCATGTTTTAGACTTGATAGTTATGTTTAAGGCTGAAATTCTTTAGTGGATGAGGAGAGATGTGATTGGTTGGAATTTTATATTTGCCAGTATAGTTTGCACATATTTTTCATGGCAACACTGCCCTTTTATACTCCTTTTCTATACTTTGTTTAAGCTCTATTCTACTTATTCAATTTTTCATTATAATTATTCTGTTTTTTCTTTTTTTATTTTGTTGATGTTTCTTTGTACTTCCCTTTTTATTTCATTTATGTTCATTTGTACTTCTTCAATTATTTTGTTATAATCCTTCTGTACATTTTCTATGGCTTCCTCGATCTTCACTTCAATCAAATTTATCTTTGTTTGTAGTGTTTCTATAAAATGCGTGGCTTGTTCTTATAACAACTTTCTTCAATTCCTGTTGCTTTCCTCTTGATCTTATTTTAATTTTCTGCCTTTTTCTTCGTGCTGGTCTTTCTCGTGTTTCATCAGTTCCAGAAAATTTTCGATCTCACTTTCAGAGTGTGTCTTCGTCATGAAATACAATCCGTAATCTAGTTTATTTTCTTCCAAAACGATTCCCACTCCTGATATCAGTATTGTAATGGTTTTATTGTTGGATGTGTTCATTTTTAGATTATGAGTAAAAACAAGGATGCAACGTCCAGTTTATTAAGTAGTAACGAAAGTGTTTTATTTCTTCAACTACAAGTTACAATAACTAATGTTCTCTTATAGGCGTAAGTTTACAGGAGACGCAAATACAACAGGTTTACTTAGTTGTTAACTTCTCAGGTATATAAGGTACTTTCTTATATCTCTGTTTCTTCGTCAGATGAATTCAGAATGCACGGAAATGAACGTTAACTGGCTGTCTGACTAACATCTCGCTAACTCAATAAGCAATTATCTACTGTAGTCCAGCATGCGTTTTATATTGATCAGCTCGTTTTATAAGCTTTCTAGCAATTAACTTATTAAGACATGCCTATCACACTATGTCAAACTTCCATCTTGTGATACAAATGTTCAAATTAAAAGAAAATGTAGCCTAAACCAAAATTGTAGAATAGCACTGTCGAAACATTAAAAAAGTTTGTTAGTCTTTATTTATTATTAATAATAATAAATATACTATGAGACTGAAAGCGTACTATAACCTTATCTTTGGCCTTCTGACGAAAGATGGGGGAAATATACTACAACCAAAATGTAGAATATGAACCAAATAAGCTCTGAAACGTATAAGCATAAACTGATATATTCTATATAATATATTGATGTATGTAAAAGTATTTTCTAAGCTTATATAGTTGAATAATTTTTATAGAGATTTTCGTCAATCTATCTTAAATACGTTCACACTTTGTTACTGACGCGTTGCCATAGTTTCTTTCATTTTCAATATTCTTCAATAGAGGACGTTACCTGCTCAGAACTTTTAGGTATGCATACTATGACATGAAGTAGTGAGTGAGAGGATATATAAACTAGTCAGTTATGACTGGTATTGTTAAGGTAATCTTATATTTAATATAAGTTTTTATATTTTAAGTATTTATATATATATATATATATATATTATAATTTTTTGTAACAAAAAATGATTGCAAGACGTTAAGCGTAATATATACTCGCTAACTAGTAATACTGTTACACTTACAGTCTTGACGTTAGTTAGACCAATTTTTATTTATTAATATTATTGTTAATGGTGGGGTAAATAGAATTTTACTAATTGAAGTTATTGAATTTGAATACAAGTATAAAGAGTTTATAACTCTAACAGTATAAGCTCGTTGTATGTGTCACTGGGTCAGTGTCCAAATTCCAAATAATTATTTAATTGTAGTGATGATAGTAAGAATAATATTTTAGGTGTCGCCGGCTGAGACTCAGCAGCTGATGCTTTACAAAAGCATTTGGAAATTGGAATTGGATCATTTGCCGTGCGAATAAATGACAGATTATTTGTAATTATAATAAATGCAAAGTAATGCATGTGTGCTGTCATAATTTTAATTATAGATGTGATTTTAATAGGAGTAACCTTAACAGTCTTGGTGTTCTAGCTAATTAATCTCTGAAGCCATTCAAGCAGTGTACTGTTGCTAGTTTTAGAGCATATAGGATTTTATTTTTAGGGTGTATCTACAGAAATAATAAATACAAGTTTAAAGAGGTTATAAATTCATTGTATAGGTCACTGGTTAGTCCACATTTGGAGTATTGTGTTCAGTCTTGGGCTCTTTACCTTAGTGGTTGTTATAAATTTGATAAAAGGACAGGTTAAGAACTCTGAAATTGTTTTCTCTTGAAAAAAAAAGTTAGAGGTAATCTGATTGAAGTGTTTAAGATTGTTAGGGGAATTGATAGTGTTGATGCATCATCTTTTTTTCACACTTAATGATGATAATAGTAGGACTAGAAGTAGGAAACACAAATTTTGGAAAGAGTCATTATCGGGTAAGACAGTTTTATTTTTCACGGGTTGGTTGACCCTTGGAATGGGCTGCCTTTAGATGTGATGGATGAAGTAAAGTTAAAGGTTTGATAAATATCTGAATGATATAATACAATACGAAACTTAAAATACATGTAATTGTTACAGTGTATATAAGCAGTTTATATATCAAGAGATTACATGGTCCTTTGAAGATGCATTACACACCCACCTATGAGGGATAAAAAAAAAAGAGTAGAAATTAAACCAACCTCTTGTCTTACAGGAATTCATTAATTTTCCTCTTAAACTCTCGTTGATAACTCATTTTAAAAGTTAATCACCGCCTTGAAAAAAATAACTTTTGCCATCTCCATAATTTGGCCAAAAGAGATTGGTGGCTTTTATTCTATCAGTCTACCAGATAATCTTGTAAGATCATTTGTTATCCTTTTCTCAAGAGAAAATAAGAGGTCATAACCTATTCCAATAAGATAACCATTCTGTTTCCAAAATCATCCCAGAAGCCATCCTCTGAACACTTTCCAATAAGATAACCATTCTGTTTCCAAAATCATCACAGAAGCCATCCTCTGAACACTTTCCAATAAGATAACCATTCTGTTTCCAAAATCATCCCGGAAGCCATCATCTGAACACTTTCCAACAAGATAACCATTCTGTTTCCAAAATCATCCCAGAAGCCATCCTCTGAACACTTTCCAATAAGATAACCATTCTGTTTCCAAAATCATCCCAGAAGCCATCCTCTGAACACTTTCCAATAAGTCAATATACTTTGTTAAATAAGAAAACCAATGTTGTACACACTATTTCAAGTGAAATAATTACATTTCAAAATTGTAACTGATTTTTAGCTTTACTTTCCCTCTATCACATTACAAGAAAACTTCTGAATGGTTTTAACAATGATGAATGTGTCGTATGTAGCTGCAGAACAAGTAGTGTTAGTGCTAGATGTTGTGTGTAATTTTGTAATCACATATTTGTTATTTCATGAAATTGACTTTCGTGTAGTATACTGAACATTTAAAGAAAATTTTATTTGTTATTAAACTTGAATTATCATAGTTTGGCTTTTCACTATCCTCGTGCACGTGTATAAATAGTTCCAGTATTTATTTCTGCTTAGAGGCTGTGTGAAATATTTCATGCAAGTTAGATAACCATCTGCCATCAGTTGTTTAATTCTCTAAATTTACTACATTTATTGCAATGCTGATAAAAACATGTAATTAATAAAACTTGTGTAGAATCAGGATTTCTTGTTTTTGAAAAAATGTTCATAGAATAAAAGCCCAAAATATCATTTTGTTTAATATCAGTATATTAATACATCTACATGTATATAAATTCCTTTATCTTAAAGAATGCATGTAATAATGTAGCGGGTGAGCTTTTTCGGAGTCTGTTTGAGTGATATATTACCAAGATAACTAGACCACATACTAATCTATACTAGTACCTGTACTGTACATGCACGTGTTCAAATTGGTTCATAGTGAACTACCATAATAGGCAAGACGCTTGCACCGGAGATTGAGCAGTAGCTTACTGCACATGTACGTTCCTCTTACACACTTTTAATTATGTATGTGTGGTTGATTATATACTTCTTGTAATATAAATTTAAAATAATATACTCCTAAGTAATGCAGTCAGTTTTTGTTTTACTCTCTAACTTGATTACTTTTAAGCAGTTGTTTAGGTCAGTGATTCTGAACGTGGGATGCACGCACCACAGGGGGGCAATTTGAAAATGCTACAATAAGAAAAATTAAACTCCTATTTTTTTTTTGGTAAATTTCTAAATTTTACATTACAGTATTATACCTTTTCAACATCAAATTTGTTTTTGTATTAAGGGGGCATCAAATCTTTTGAGGTGACTAGGTGGGGCATGGAGAAAAAAAAGATTAAGAACCACTGGTTTAGGTGAATTAAGTTAATTCGGTGAAAACAGAAGACAGGATTGAGAGATTGTTTCCTTGGTGATGCTTGATTAAAGTTGCTTATAATGTGTATTTATCTTTTTTTATTTGTTTTTAGGAAACAAAGGAAAAATAATTTTAAGTGTTTGTTTGTTTTTTTTGACTAATAAGAATGAGTTGTCTATACATCTTAAGATATGTTAACAACTTAAACAAGGTTAATTATTCTAAAACAGATTGAATTAAAGAAAATTTCTTTCCCTTGATAACAATATTTCTAGACTTCTCAGGTGAAATCTGAAGATTTGCCGATAACTTTGCGGTGAAAAAGGTCTTCCGTACAGACGTCCCATCGAGATGGCTAAAGCAAGGACACCCCCATCTGAAAGTGATCAAACAGTTGAGGATGGAAAAACTGTTGAAGATGATGTAGCTCTGGCAATGGCCACTCTGTCTGTGATGGATCATGGTACAATGGACGTTGGGTATATAAAGAGTCCAAGTAGGTCTGCCTCTCTCGAGAAACACGAGCCGAGAATTACATCCAAAAGTCTTCCTGAGGTAAAAAAGAAAAGGGGCCAATCTCTATCCAAAACTAATTTTGGGAGTCAAAGCCTCATTGAACGTGGAACTCGCAAGAAGAGACGACAGATGTCCATAAGTGATCCAACTCCGGAAATTACACGCTTGACTCGTAGTCCTAGCTGTGGGTTTGGATTTTTTAGAAAAGGGCCATCCACACCATCAAGTTCATCTTCCCATTCCTCAGGAGGATCAAAGTTCCGCACCCTCGGCTATCGACCTCGATTGCACTCCGACTCCTTTCCAGAACAAGGCTGTCTCCTTCCCCGGGGCCTTAAAGATCAACATGCAGCTCATATATGTGGGTGGTATGTAACCTTCTTGTTCTACCAATAGCTGTCTTAAAAGTTCACCTATTAATGTTCATCTCTTACATAACTGCCATACTTAAGCTATTACTATGACTAAAACACTTTTGGCTCAAATACTGATAGTCTTTACAAGTTGACTAACGTAGCTTTAGAGTTCTGCCAGATTCCATCTTTAATAATCAATGAAAACTGACATTTACTTTTTAAATACCATGATATATTACAGTAAGAAAAGCTTAAGCTAGTCAGACATTTCCATTAATGAGAAGTTTCATTAGGATAATATATTTAAAAATAATAACACCCACTTTCCCTTGTATGTTGAGAAGTTTGATATTCCTATCGAAACCAAAGGACTTAGTAAGTTTGAACATCTGTTCAAACCAATTATGTATATACATATAATACATTATTTTGTTAAAATATCATTGTACAAGTTACAATACAAAACCCTCCACACAGGATCTGGGTTTTAAACATTGATTTGAAGTTGTATTATAGTGTATATTTATTTCTTTTGAAAGTTCTAAGATTGTTTTTGCTTTGTCGCACTTCTTTTGCTGTGTTTTTTTATTGTTGTTTCAAATATTTTGTTTCTAAAGCTACTTAAGTTACATAACATTTTGTAATAACGTTAACTCTGAAACATAGAATACTTAATTATGTGTAAGAATTTAGTTTGGCTTATTCACTTTTAGTAATGTCGTCCATATATTTTTTTCATAATTATACTTTTTTGTTTTGGTGCCAGGTTTTTTGAAGAGCCATCTTTAGTTAACTCAAACCACACGAGTGTAAGTAGTTATTTCCTGTTTAGAGCTAACTTTCACCAGTAACTTTAAAGTTTAGTTAAATCAGAACATGAAAACAAATTATAACTACCAAGACTTTGTCCTTCAGATTACTGCTAGCCTGATGTAATATTTCTGATTGTTAAAGTTTAGATAAAGCAGAACATGATAACAAGTTATAACTACATAGACTTTGTCCTTCAGATTACTGCTAACCTGGTGTAATATTTCTGATTGTTAAAGTTTAGATAAATCAGAACTTGAAAACAAGTTATAATTACATAGACTTTGTCCTTCAGATTACTGCTAGCCTGGTGTAATATTTCTGATTGTTAAAGTTTAGATAAAGCAGAACATGAAAACAAGTTATAACTACATAGACTTTGTCCTTCAGATTACTGCTAGCCTGGTGTAATATTTCTGATTGTTAAAGTTTAGATAAATCAGAACTTGAAAACAAGTTATAACTACATAGACTTTGTCCTTCAGATTACTGCTAGCCTGGTGTAATATTTCTGATTGTTAAAGTTTAAATAAAGCAGAACATGAAAACAAGTTATAACTACATAGACTTTGTCCTTCAGATTACTGCTAACCTGGTGTAATATTTCTGATTGTCTCTGCTTCTCTGTGCTGATGAATATCTAACTGATAGGAGATTAAGAATGAGGCAAAATAGAAATGGTATTAGGCCTAATAACAGGCATAAAAGTGAGCTGGAGACAAAATATCATTTAACCTGTATAGTTTCCAAAGAAATCTGTTTCTTTCTTAAAAAAGTTTGATCATTATGCAGCAGATACATCAGTGAACTAAACAGACTTGTACACATAACTTTTGTTATTTAACAAAAGAAATAATTTAGTTTTTTTATAAGGCTTATTATGAAAATTACATTCAGTAAATGGATTAAGATGACTTGAATTTCAACTCGGTAAATTTTCCTGTTGTTACTGTTATTGCTTTATGTATTTTAGGTCTGAGTCTGACAGTGGTTCCAGGATTTCTCCAGCAGAGGGCCAGACTAGTTCCAGTTTTCCTGAGGAAGGAGCTGCTGTATCATCATCAGTTTGTACACTGGAACTCGGTAAAAGTAAGAATTACGAAACTGAAAAGATAAAAAGACTATATTTTATGTTTAAATTTTATATTTTATGTTTATCGGACTGAATGATGAGCTAAATGAAACAAAAGTTGAATGTGAAAAAAAAAAGATCAAACATTGGGTGAACGAACTATGTCAGATATTATACCATGCAGTGCGAGCTAGTCATTAAAATACGTCTCTAAACATTTTAAACAACACTAAACTTTATTTATTTATCATTATCTGTTTAACGTTACTTCAATTGTTGTTTTCATACGTTTTTATCACTGCCATTGTTTTGACTCTAGTTAATTTCATTGCAAACATTTCAGTGCAGTTTTTTTGGGTCACGTACCGGTAGCACACCTCTGATACGTGTAATTTGGTAACTGTGTAAAGTGGTTTATATTGATAAAACGGAAAGTAAAGAATAATGATAATTGAAGGGTAAGTCAACAATCGGTGAATTTTGAGTGTCGGCTAGTGGAATTTGCTGGTAACTCACTGAGGCTTGGGAGTTTATTCTGTTTTTAATGTTTTTCAAAGATTCTTCCATACCTCCCCCCAGAAAGGTCACTGTGTATCCCCATGTTTTGAACCACTGCCTTAATTAACCCATTAACTGCTGCAGGAGCAGCTCAGTTGCTGTTTTCTGACTCACAGATAAAACTGAGTTGCCATCAATCACAATAAAACTGTAATTATCATCATTCGCATAGAGTTATAGTTATATATATGTGCGACTGACGGATATTTCCGTCATTCACAGCTGAGCCATAGAACTTCAGTGACGGAAATATCCGTCATCCGCAGTTAATGGGTTAATGGTTATCTGATTCTCTTAATACTGTTTATTTTAACATTTGTGATAAAAACATTTCTTGCACAAGTAAACATTTTTGGAACCAGTAAGATATTCTACTGTTTTTTTTTGTTTTTTTTTGCTTTCCTTACTAGAATCGGATAAAAAAACTCCAAGACGACAAAAGGACTCAAAGGTCAGTGTCTTGAAAATGGCTATGTAACCGATACAACAAAAACTTTAAAATGTTTTAAATATCTAGAAATATCTTGGAAACAGTTCTTTTATTATTCTTATTAATATCCTTTATATCAAAGTTATAGTAGTGGTTTGTTCATTCGTTATGTACTATTAACTAATGTCTTGTTTTTGGCAATGTTCAAAAATACAAAAAATTAGGTTTTATTTGAACTAGTTTTTATTTGTGATACATTAAATATTGTTTTGTTTTGTTTTCTCCTGAGAACTGCAATGTTCTGAAGATTTAAAGAATGTACTTGGTGTAAGAACTGAAGCAATAAAACTTGTTTTAAAAGAAAAATGTTAAAATAAGGTTATATTTTTGTTGACGTGGTGTTTGTCAAAAGATGATTGGTTTAACTTTCTGCTCCTATCTTTTCAAGAATAAAAAAAACAAACTTAACAGAGACTACCTTTTATATCTTAAATATATATTGTCTTCTCATTTTTTAGTTTGAAGTTTTTGTGCCCTTGTGTGATGTTCAACAAAGTCTCAAGAAAGGAGAAGTGATTGAGGTGAATTTTTATCTGAAAAACAACAGACTTGCGATACCCTATAACAGAGGATCACAAACTTTTCCTGTTTAGGACCCAATTTTTTGAGAGGGTGAACATGACAGGACCCTTTTATTTATTCTGTAACTAAAAATCAACAATGAATAAGAACCATTCTAAAGAATATGCTAACTAATTAAGACAGTTCTACACATACGTAGGAGACATTTCTATTTGGATGTGTTAGAATTTTGAAAAAAAATCATTTTAAAGCAATTTGTTGTACCTTCCTAACTGAGTGTGTTTGAAAACACCTACACTGTAAATATTCTTGTAAAAAAAAACATGAACAATTTGAATGTTTTTCAAGCCTTGATTTACTTATTCAAAATTTTTGTTTAATTTGTTTTTCATCACAGTTTATTGTTACTAAGAATTAGTTTATTTCAAAGTTTATTTTCATAATTAAGCCAGTATTACAAGTAAGTTTAAGGTTAAGTTCAACAATTAAGCTGGTATTACAAGTAAGTTTAAGGTTAATTTCAACAATTAAGCCGGTATTACAAGTAGTTTAAGGTTAAGTTCAACAATTAAGTTGGTATTACAAGTAAGTTTGAGGTTAAGTTCAACAATTAAGCCTGTATTACAAGCAAGTTTAAGGTTAAGTTCAACAATTAAGCCAGTATTACAAGTAGTTTAAGGATAAGTTCAACAATTAAGCCTGTATTACAAGCAAGTTTAAGGTTAAGTTCAACAATTAAGCCAGTATTACAAGCAAGTTTAAGGTTAAGTTCAACAATTAAGCCAGTATTACAAGCAAGTTTAAGGTTAAGTTCAACAATCAAGCCGGTATTACAAATAAGGTTACGGTTAACTTCAACTATTAAGCCGGTATTACAAGCAAGTTTTAGGTTAAGTTCAACAATTAAGCCAGTATTACAAGCAAGTTTAAGGTTAAGTTCAACAATTAAGCCGTATTACAAGTAAGTTTAAGGTTAACTTCAACTATTAAGCTGGGAATTATAAGTAGTTTAAGGTTAAATTCAACATTCTTGTGTATTCAGTTATTTTCAGTTTTTGTTTAATGAAACAATTTGGAAAAGACTTAAGTTTATTTATTAAGGTTATGTTGTTTACTTTTCATCATTTGTACGTGTCTACTTTCTACTTAATATTAGTGCGCTTATTGATGACTCTGATATAAAAAATATCAGAAAGATGGTAAAAACTATATTTAAATGAGGATAGCGCGGTGTACACCGGGATAACAGACTTATGTGAAAGACATACTTAGCAGGTAAAGAATTATGTAGAAGTGTTGATATGAACAACTTGTTCTTAAAATAAGTGTTGGTGGGCTGAGCACAGCCCTTTGGTTAGTATGCTGAGTTGTGGGTCTGAGTTTTCATGTTTTGGGTTCCATTACAAATAAAAAAAAACATTTTTGCACTCGCATCTTTATGATCATTGGTGAATTATAAAAAAAAGTGATGGTCAAATGACACTGATTGGTCTGACAAGAGCGACCCAGGAGATTTCTTCTTTCTAGTCTACCACTTCAAAATTAAGGACCTCTTGTAGCTCTGCACAAATTTCAACAAACAAACAAAAAAAATAAATTTTCGTACAACAGCATGAATCTTCATCGCTATGTGTAATAATGTAGGTGAGCTCAACTTTATCAAAACGTAACTTAACAAACAAAACTCTTAAAACTGCTTGCCCCTATCAATCATTACTCACGAGGATACGATACCCTATAACCAGAGCACTTTCGAAAGGTGGGTCTGAAGAAGAAAGGTCAACCTTTCAAAAGTGCTTTGGTTATAGGGTATTGTATCCTTGTGTTAAATTGATTTCTTGAACCTACGTGTTTTCCTAACATCCTGAACATATGCTAACAGTATAAGTCGTACTAATAACAAAGAATGTAAAAATTGCTCAGTAATTCATTTTTAAAGGTATTTATACCGAGCACTGTAAGGTAATAACCAAATTGTTCTAATACGTCTTATTGTACATTTTTCCAATTAATGTTCTTTTTGTGAATTAAAAAAAAATTTTACCATCATAATGTCTCTAATGGCCTATTTTCTGTTTGATACTCACAGGGGCTGCTGAAAATGAACCCAAGCGACTACCAAGATTCTTTCATTAGTGCTCCGGTAATCCTCGGTAGCTTTCTTTTTTGTCTTTTCTTCTTATCATGTGATTCTTTTAATGAAATGTCTGAGTAGTGGACAGAGACTCGATTACTTCACATTTATTTAATGTTTTTTATGCTTCCCTTACTGTTTTCTACAGTTTCAGTTCTGTTCCTTTTTTTGTCATCTGACAAATATTGGGTTAATTAGACTTGCAGTACCTGTTTATCCTACATAGAACGAAAGAAATTGTACACTTTAGTGGCTAATTTCTGGAGATATTTAGTGGGAAAACAAAAAAGTGGTAGGAGAGTAACTTATCCTCTCTGGCCATTTTCAACATAAAAATAAAATGTACAAACCCTCTTATTTGTAACATGCATTGTCCTGTAACACAGAAGTTACGACAAATGAAAACCTGATCAGTAAACATTATGATGAAACAAATTCCTTTAATTTGTTTGTGTGCATCCTAAAAACATTATTTTCTTTCATATCCTCCAAGTGCGAAATTTTTAAAGGCTTAGCAACCTATGTCAAGCAGCAACCGGATACGAAGGTTGTAACTAGAAGAGATAATTGTTTGCATTACTTCTTTATTTTTTAAAGGCTTAGCAACCTATGTCAAGCAGCAAACGGATACGAAGGTCGTAACTAGAAGAGATAATTGTTTGCATTACTTCTTTATTTTTAAAAGGCTTAGCAACCTATGTCAAGCAGCAACCAGATACGAAGGTCGTAACTAGAAGAGATAATTGTTTGCTTTACTTCTTTATTTTTTAAAGGCTTAGCAACCTATGTCAAGCAGCAACCGGATACGAAGGTTGTAACTAGAAGAGATAATTGTTTGCTTTACTTCTTTATTTTTTAAAGGCTTAGCAACCTATGTCAAGCAGCAACCGGATACGAAGGTTGTAACTAGAAGAGATAATTGTTTGCTTTACTTCTTTATTT
>NW_013674314.1:6721-12218 GCF_000517525.1 Limulus polyphemus | reverse complement strand
ATTCTAGAATGAAATAGGCATAATTTATATTTATTTCCTAATTTTTTATGGTGCTTGCAAGATCGGTCAAAACTACCGAACCTGTACAGAGATTCGTTACTAAAAATAACAGATAAAATACAAAGTTTTTTTCTTAAGAAACATTTGATAACTATCTAGACATTATAAAGATTTCGCATGTGAAATTTGAAGATTTTCTGATGCGTAAAAGTATTTTTAATCTTAAAATGAAAATTACTTTGCATGATAGATAGGCAAGATGTGAAAAAAAAAGGCCTGAAAGAAACATTGCTTTACAAACCTTAAGACTTAATGAAAAAAAAAATTTATAATGTTTACTGATAATCTGCCAAATTTCGTTAACATTTGCTTAATAATTTAAATGTTATAGCATGAAAACTATAACAAGCACAAAATGGTCACAAGGTCAGTCCCAGGGACCAAACCCGTGCTGAAAGAGTTAAACAGATTAATGAAAGAAACAGACAATCTGAATCGCAGAATTCAATGCACTGACCTTCAAACACACAAAGCTACAAGGGATTTTGCAACAGATTAAATTCCAAGTACACCATGCCTACTCCTGACAAAATTTCTGTTTTGAAACTCAATGTTCGACATTATTGTAAGCAGTGTAGCTTCGAAGAGAGGTTTTAGTGTTTAAGTTTGTTAGTAAGAAGTGGAGAAACACGATTATGTACAGATGATGATAACAGTGGAGGGGTTGCCTGAGTGGCATCCCCTATCATCATCGATACACAATCGTTTAAATGCAGTGATTACAGTTGCATGTGCCAAAGTTTAAACAAATATAATATTGGATACCTCTATATCTAGATGTATAATCAGAAAAGACAGAATAATTATCTAATCCAGTTTGTTGATACAAACTTTCCTTATACACAGTTCTGAGTAGGCCAACATTCTAAAAAAATCTGCTTGTAGAAGTTAACATAAAAGTTTCCTGTTTTTCACCAATTCAGGGTGTTTTTAATTGATGATTTATAAACTTAACTGGATTTACTAAAAGCTTAGGAACAAAATTGTTTTTCAGCTGACTATTACTGATTATATATAAATTACTTTCTTTTTAAATGTATTTCTTATATTAATCCTTATTAACTATGTTGCAAGAGGTAGGTTTAATAACTACATTGTGAGTTGTTGATTTAATAATGACATTGCAAGGGGTAGTCTCAATAACCACATTGCAAGAGTTTCTTTTATAGTCACATTGCAAGGGGTAACCATAATAACCACAATGCAGGAGTTGCCTTATTTATATAACTACATTACAAGGTGTTGCCTTATTTATATAACTACATTACAAGGTGTTGCCTTATTTATGAAACTACATTACAAGGTGTTGCCTTATTTATATAACTATATTACAAGGTGTTGCCTTATTTATGAAACTACATTACAAGGTGTTGCCTTATTCATATAACTATATTACAAGGTGTTGCCTTATTCATATAACTACATTACAAGGTGTTGCCTTACTTATATAACTATATTACAAGGTGTTGCCTTACTTATATAACTATATTACAAGGTGTTGCCTTATTTATATAACTACATTACAAGGTGTTGCCTTGGCACTGGTGGTGCAACGGCTATGCTAAAAACATGAAATGGTAAAGGATTTGTTTTTCTTTAAATTGCAATTATATATAATTTATGAAATGATTTTACAATTTTTTACTCTAACGAAAATAGCTTTATTTGTTTTGTTTCTGTGAAAGACATTATTGTCATTTGTGAAAGCTTAATGGCTATCAAATGTTTGTTAGTGACAAGATAGTTATTTGTATATGAATATGAAAAAGGTTCAAAGAGCCAACCGGCCTCTTCCCACCTATTTCTGAGTTATTAACCAAATGTAAACTTGTGTAGTTTTTCTCATTTTCGGTCTTAGTAATTTATGGTTTTTATAGTTTAATATTTTTAAAGTCCTCTAATCTATTTCACAGCTCTGAAGCTTCTTAAGATTCACAACTTTCACACATCAACTGATAGCTAATAAAGTTTATTTAAAAAAACCTTTCTTTTTCTTACTTAAGTAATACTGTGTTGAAGCAAATTTAAACAAAAGTGTTGTTTGTTTTCATTGATTTTGTATGTGCTTTGGAAATAACTTTCTTAATTGCATTCTTCTATTAAGAGTGTAGCCCATGATTAACATGAAGGACTGTGGTTTGTGTTTTTCTCTTATCAAATAAGATAGTGCTCTGACTATTGAAACGTGGGTGCCTCTCCCACCCATAAAACGTTTTAAGCACAGTGTTCAACTTAAACTTTGGTCTTTTCTCTCGTTAAAACCACTTTTAGATCATTCCTGATCTGCTTAAGATAACCTTTTGTCACCACCCAATTTCATAAAGAGTTTTGATTCTTTGGATTTTAATATCAAAACTATAAATTAAAATATTTTATTTTTCTTTAGAATTTGTTATGTATCCATTATACAAGTGATTTTCTCAAATGCGTTTACTTATGTTCTTAGGAAGATCAGATGGACATTTATATTGGAAACATAAGTAAGGAATTGAGCCGTCGTTTCGCCATCTGGTGGCTTGTTCAATGGTCCTTCAAACTTGCAAGGTAAAGTTCCTGTATTTTATTTTAAAGTATGATTTTTTTTGTTATCATTTTATGGTGCGTTTTCTTGACTGTTCTCATTCTACAATATTTTTTGTACTAATTGTTTTGTGGGCATAAGGTATGAATAGTTTTATTGTGACAATCATGATTTATTTTTCTGTCGTATTCAATTGTTTTCGGGGTTAAATTTCCATTTTTGACAACTGGGAAAAATTTAACTGTTGTGTTTTCTATTCTATTATTGAGCTACTTGAGGATGGTTTAAAAGAAAAATTGTCAAAAGACTTCTCCAGAACAAATTTAATCATGTCATAAAGACCAATTGCCTCTTGAGTTTTGTCTCGTATGTTTCTATTAAACTGTGTTTATTAATTTTGACATGAATCTTTATGTCCATTCAAACCTGCTGTGGACATTTCAAGGTTACTGAATCTGAGCCATAAAAAGAGTAAATACAAATTTGTTCTAGAAGGTGCAGTGTTCCTTGAAATATCTCGCATCTCTTCCCTTGTGTTTAAAATAAGTTGTGTTAACTTAGAAATAATCGACCTGTTTTTATTACAGTTCGGTACATCATGTTGAGTAATTATGTTTTTGCCTATTACAACACTCAATGAGAAGAACTGACCAAAACACAAAATTGAGTAAAATCATTCATGTTCTATGTGAAATATAAAGAAGACCCCAGGGCCTGCGATATTGACAACATATTTTTTACATTTTGTTTATGCTACTCGTATGTTATTAGGGGCCCTATAACCATAAAGGTTGTGTTTAAAAAGTTAATAACATCCCCCATTATTAGTTCTGAGAGATACGAAGTTATCAGAGTAACAGTAAGCAATTATAATTTAATACAAGCGTGCAGGGTCCATATATTGCATCCTATTAAATTTTAGGTTTTTGTGCGTTACAACATTGATTGTAAAGAAATAATTCTAAAATCTGGTGAAATCATTCATTTTCTGGATAAAATACATAGGGATCCTAGCATTAATCGGGAACTACTTGTTACAGTATTGATTGTAGTTTAGTAACCAACAACTTCGTAGACCTACCTACAAGTAAATAGTGCACAAATAACCTAGGGAAATTGTCTTTAGGATACAAATGGGGCTTAAGTGTACCCCACTGGTAATTCAGGGGTAAAGCATGTACTATGTTTTTGCTATGATAATGTTCTTTGTTAGTATTTAGATGGGCCATGGGTCGATTTGCTGACACTTTACCATAGCCAAATATTTACATAAGCCTATTTGCTGGCACTTTACCATAGCCAAATATTTTCATAAGCCTATCTGCTGGCACTTTACCATAGCCAAATATTTCCATAGGCCTATTTTCTGGCACTTTACCATAGCCAAATATTTCCATAGGCCGAGTTGCTGGCACTTTACCATAGCCAAATATTTCATAGGCCGATTTGCTGACACTTTACCATAGCCAGATATTTCCATAGGCCGAGTTGCTGGCACTTTACCATAGCCAGATATTTCCATAGGCCGAGTTGCTGGCACTTTACCATAGCCAGATATTTCCATAGGCCGATTTGCTGACACTTTACCATAGCCAAATACCAAGGTATACTGGTTCAACTGTTTATTGATCTATAAGACTAGTTTCCTATGTACGGTAAAGAGCCACCTACTCAAACCTAACAAAGACTAAGGAAAACTGGTTCAACTGTTTATTGATCTATAAGACTAGTTTCCTATGTACGGTAAAGAGCCACCTACTCAAACCTAACAAAGACCAAGGAATACTGGTTCAACTGTTTATTGAACTATAAGACTAGTTTCCTATGTACGGTAAAGAGCCACCTACTCAAACCTAACAAAGACCATAGAATACTTTATTTTGACCAAACAATCTTTATTTGTTTTGGTGACCAAATTGTCCCTATCCTACAATTTTAAACCATGTTATATTCTTAGATGCATGTGTAAGTTAAGATCTAATTATTTTGCAGTCTGAGTCTCAATTTCATAATCAGATTCTAGAATTGTACTTCGTTATGATTTTAATTGATTTTTGCTGGTCAACATTGTTTTTAATTCATTTATGCTGGTCAACATTGTTTTTTGTCAGGTACATTGTAACTTCAGTTATTGTATTATGGCTGCTAGCTCATTCATTTCAAATAATTCCACAGCTGCTGTTGAATCCTGCATTCTGTGAAGCAGTCATTCATATCATGTGAATCGAAGCCTCTAGAAGTGAAGAGAAAAATCACAGTTATAAAATGGACTATTTCCAAGGAGGCGAGTCATAGTTTTATGTATTTCTACCTATAAACTGTACTTTCTGTTAATCATATAGCAGTATCATCACTGAATTTGTTTTAATTTCACTTGAAAATAGTAATAGAAAAAAATTTTTAATTACTAACATTTTAAAAGTATTTCTGATACAGTTAACTGTAGCTGTATTTTGAATTAGGTTCTGGATGTTCAAATGTGTGTTCTGGACCTGATTAATTACTTTGATTACTCTCGGAAATGAGCCAGAACTAACTTCTAGTAAAGAAGCGTTAGTTTTTTCCTAGTCTTGAAAGTAATAGTATCATAACATAGTAATGACACAATAGCATGTGTGTTAGGATCAGTATTCCATTGGCTTATCTCCTGCTGTTATTCTAATATATATGATTAAGCATTATTAATCAAGAAACTTAAGCTAGTAAAGGAAGCTTGAGTGAGTTTTAGCCAGTTAAAATATTCCTGGGAAATTTTGTGTAAGTATAAGTTCATGTGAACTGGTTAATGTATCTATACACAGGTTCATGTGAACTGGTTAATGTATCTGTATACACAGGTTCATGTGAACTGGTTAATGTATCTGTATACACAGGTTCATGTGAACTGGTTAATGTATCTGTATACACAGGTTCATG
>NW_013674314.1:0-5783 GCF_000517525.1 Limulus polyphemus | reverse complement strand
ATGTATTTGTATACACAAGTTCATGTGAACTGGTAATTTATTTGTATACACAAGTTCATGTGAACTGGTGAATGTATCTGTATACACGGGTTCATGTGAACTGGTTAATGTATTTGTATACACAAGTTCATGTGAACTGGTAATTTATTTGTATACACAAGTTCATGTGAACTGGTGAATGTATCTGTATATACAGGTTCATGTGAACTGGTTAGTGTACCTGTATACACAGGTTCATGTGAACTGGTTAATGTATCTGTATACACAAGTTCATGTGAACTGGTGATTGTATCTGTATACACAAGTTCATGTGAACTTGTGAATGTATTTGTATACACAGGTTCATGTGAACTGGTGAATGTATCTGTATACACAGGTTCATGTGAACTGGTGAATGTATCTGTATACACATGTGTGAAATGGTTTTATTAGGAAAATGATTAGTAATGACTTTTTAATTGTAAAACCAGACAACATATTAGGCCTTAACATATATAAAGTTCTGAAACAGCTATTTGTGAGATAATACTAGTAGATTTATTTCAATACAGTATTTCGTCTCTAAAAGTGAGACATGATGATGTACAACATTCAAAGTACAAAAAAGAAGAAAATGTCGCATGCGTGACCATATCTCACTTTTATAGACAAAACATTGTGGAATAATACGTAGGGATTTATTTCAGTACAAATAGCTTTTTCAAAACTCTATACATCTTTCATTGTCAAACAGGTATCTCTTAAAAAGAAATGAACAAAAAATAAATGTTGATAATATCGCAACTGTTGGATTACTGTGTGAATTAGAAACTATCTTAGTTAAATCTAATTAATAGTTTTTGGTTAAGAAATGTATATAAAAACATAAAAATGTATGCATTAATTCATTAGCTTTCCTTAACTCACCAGCCTTTAATTCTTGTATAATCCATTTTCACTCTGCAATCTATAACGCTAAAATATCGCAATCTGATTTAAGCCTTTTTAGCTTCGAAAACTAGTATTTCAGGTTGTTTAATCTACTTTTAACATCCAACACCATCCTTTCAGATCCTGTGAAATCCACATTTAATCTCCAACACTAGTCTATTAGATCCTGTGTAACTCATCTATTAATCTCTAACCACAGCTTCTCACTTCATGTATGCAAATGCATTTGTAATACATACAAGTATTGTATTATATAATCCTTTTAACTTATAATGTATTTGCGACTTAATGTACCATCTATCAGGCATCCTGTTGTTTTCCGTGTGTTTCTGTAATTGTACTTTATTTTCCGGTATGGTTAGGTTTTAAAGATGTTTTTATTTATTGTAATTGTTTATCAAATTATTGCAATATATACACAGAAAAAATTATTATCAACATGTAGTTACCAAAACACTATGTTGGTTTTTCATTGTTTCTAAACTTAAGATTAAAAGTAAACATTGAACACATTATTGGCAAATAGTCATGTAAAAAAAAAAGGAATGTGTGTAACTATAAACAATTTCTAATGTGTTGTGACATAAGTAAGGAATTTATGAAAAATTGTACTTCGTCAACTTGTTGCATCATTGACAGTTGTTGTCAAGCCGTTTGCTAGAGTAAATAGTCTCAACCATTATTGTGTCAACTGACCAGATTAAGTCTGGCATTGGGCAAAGGCCTTGTCAACACTGGAAGTGGTAGATATAGCTTGGTTGGAATGTTGTTAAATATGCTTCTGTACTGTCACTCAGAAGTTCTGACACATAAAAATATTGTATTTGTTTTATCAGAGTTGTATAACTCTACTATGATTACGCTGGTGTTAGAAGAATTGAATAATAGTCATTTTTAATTTTTGATTATTGTCTGAGAAACTCGTATGCCTCGGAGGCCTAGCTGATAAGTCAGTTGTTTATAATTAGGCATAAGTTACAACTTGCCTTCTTTTTTTCCCTCAGTTTTATTGATACTCTCATGTGTAGGTGATGGCTTAGTTTTAAAATCAGTAGTTTCTAATCAGGACTAACAATTTACTTACTTCACTAAGATTTAACAATTAACTTACCAGTAAGTCCATTAGGCCTAACTTTGGTATTAAATAATACATATATTAATATGTGTAGTTAGTACTGTTTAATAGTTTCTGCCTTATGTCACTGAGGATTCTAAGTTACTGTGTTACAATTATATTGAGTAGCTGAGTTAAGTTAAAATGTATGGCAGTTTTGTTTTGTCTTAAAACTAGTTTCGACAGTAGTATAAACAAGAACTATAATACTAAATTGAGAAACATTTAGACTTGGTATGTGATGAATGTTTTTGGTCTAAGCCTTTCCGTAGATTCTTGTGAAGAAAGGCACCCAGAGCATCATTATGAATAATCAACATTATTGCCAGTTGATGTATTTTCATTAGTTAACTTTCATTATTTTAATCTTCTTTCCTCTTCTACACCCCTTTCACTACATCAATACAAACTGTGACGATATTCATTAATTCACCTTATTCCATATTCAGTTAAACAACATGTAAATGAGATTATACATCAGTATCGGGTACTTATTATCAAGTTTTGGAGAGAACTTTTATTGATTAATTAATTTTCCTTTAGGTTTAACAAGATACTTGAATGTATTACATTTTTGAAAGTTGGATATAAATGTAATGAAGTAAAACATTCCTTGTTTGATATTGTTACCTATAAGTTGTTACGATGTTGTATTTCTTTCTTTTGTATAAGTACATCACAAGTGCCACAAAATATGTATACATAAATATTTATATTACTGTTGCTTACAAAAAAGGACATTTCTAATTGTGTTACATACAAATATAAATGATGTTTGTTTGTGAAGTATTTGTTTCTCAGGGTTAATATTTGAGCATTAACTACTCATTTGTAGTACTCCATAATAATTTTCATTGTTAAAGGTATAGTTATGTAAAAAACAATGAAACGGTACGTGTTGTTCATTCCGTAAACCGGTCAGTTCGATTCTCTAAACACTATGATATTGTAAAGCCAGTTAAGAGTATAATATAGAGTTATATAGCAGTACTTTACGGTTAGGTATTAGTTTAGCATGTAATTGTTGCAGTTTTTCTAATAGGAACGTTTTTTAGGATATTTCAGTTTCCCAGATTATGTATCCTATGAAAAATTGGACAAATGGTCACATCAGGTATAGAAAGCAAAAGGAAATAACATGTACCATATAATGAAAATGTTATACTGTAGTTTTGGAACTGAAACAGAGGATGAGAAAAAAACTATTATTGACATCATAAGTTTATGAACTGTAGCAATTGGACTAAGATATATTTATTTAGAATATAACTTTGTTTAGGTGTAACAAAAGTTGAAATATCTACTTAAGCCTTTTCTTGATCCAAGATTGGTTATGATTCATTCATACATATGTATGCAGTTCAGGGAATGTGCATCCATGTAGAGAGGGAAACTCAACTTTATTTGTATATATATAAATTTGATAGTGATGAAATGATTTTTGTTGACAGACAGATTGTAAAATGTGGGATCTTGCATGAAATATGGTGGTATACGCTAGAAATGTATTATGTACAGCTTTTTATGTATATTTATTTTATATCTGTTAGGACTAATATCATAAATAAAAACCAAAGTAAAAAAAAAAATTGACACTTGTTGGTTTAAATTAAAAACAATTTAAACTTAGAAAAAGAAAATTATCTTGAATATTCGAATCGGCAAGTCTCGACAACAATAGTTGATAAAGTCATCTATCACAACTACATTTTGACATTTCTTAGGTAGTATGATACCACCAAAAGCTAATTACTTTTGAGAAGAATACGTAACAGCCCTTCGCAATGTGAGATATTCATACACTCGAATCATAAACATATGTTCAAATTAGAAACTTAGAATTTCTAAGATGGAAATGTCTCTTGTACTTCATGGCATTGGAAAAAGAAAGGAATGTGGATCAACTTGAGGCACCCAGGGCCATCCAAAAAGAGACCTGAAAGAATTTGTATCCCAGCTATGATAATCATAATAGTGCAGCATCTTGTAACAGTTGAGAACCTATGAACGCAAAGGTCAGTGGCAAAAAAGCATACATGTAGCCCAGAAAACAGTATACGACATAACCAAGAAGTATCTCCACCTGGAAACAAAGCCAACAGGTATAAAGTTTTTGGTTATTCCACCTGTTGAACTATCGCATACCTCAAAGAACAGGAGAATGAAAGCAGTATTCATATTATTCCTTACAAAATATTAATGGTCAAGTAATCAAATGCAGCACCAATGAATTTCTATGTGATCAAACTGTTGAAATAGAAAACCATCATCTTTGTACATTAAATGGGTTATGATAAGCTGTCTGGGAGTAGTAGTGTGCTCTGGACATGACAGCATTATGAGGGAGGCTTTCACAATGGAAACTAGGTTCCAGGATTATTGTCAGGATGTACAATCATCAGATAGTGCATGATCAATGTGGCAACATGGACAGTAAAACTCCAAAATCCTCATAATATACTATATTCAACCTCTATACTGAAACCTTAAAAAAACAAATGTATGTCACTTAAACTAAGAAGCATAAAAAACAAAAAACTAGCTCCCAACTGCTTAAGCCTTAGTTAATATAAGTACCTTACTTCAAGCAGGTTAAAGAAAAAGTACCAACAATGGATATTGTAAACAAGTTTAAATACAGAAATGCTGATTGGCCAGTGTAAACAGCATAAGAAGTTAAAAATTTTAACACCTGCTACACTAGCCAGCTCAGCACCTTGATGTAGTTATATATTAAAAAAAAAGAAAAAAAGGAATTATCCTAAAAAGATTTGGGTTGTTTTGACTAGACAAAGAGATGTTTGGCACTACTTTCGAAATTTAGGTTGCCGGACCACACCCGAGACTGTGAGAGCCAATAAGATGTTAACTTATAAATGTAAAGTAAAACAATGGAGCAATGAAACATGCTTGAAATGTTCTAGATGTGGTTGTGAATGTGATGGTCTAAGTGTAGCGATTAATCTAAACGTGGGTTCAGGTCAGATAATGGAAGAACTTGTTTGACGATATTCCAATCGATTTGACAATTGATTACTGCATTGACAGCAAAACATCAACAAAAACAAAAAGGGCACGATAGTATCGTTATCTTCACAAAGAGGGATTGGTATCATATGTATAAAAAAAAATTAGTTTCAATATTTTGTGAAACTAACGGCACAGTAAAGCCCAAAGATGAAATGTTTAAGTAGAAGCAAACGCACGATGTATTTCGAAATGATTCTCAAATTAAAAATGCAATGAAGAGTATATAATAAGAAGTATAATGCCCAGTCTTGTACTACCAAAGTATAATCCATACAGATTTCATTAACATTAAGTTGTTTTTTTGTTTTCGTTTAAGAAGTTGCACCAATCTTCATCTGAGATCCATCAACATAACCCTAAATCACCAGTTTCTGGAATGATCCCCTGTTGACCATCCAAAGCTGAGTACTAAAATATGATAGGCTGGCAGATGTTAAGATAAAACCTTTGTATTCTGTGCTAAAGGTATCTGTAAGATTTTCAGTTCTTTAACTTGTACTACTGTAAAATGTTTTAATAAGATTTTAATCTGGTTATCAAACAGAAACAGTTTTATACCACTCGATTGACTCTATGGGAACGTGTTTGGGCAAGTTACCTTGACGGAAACTTATGTGGAACATTAGAGAAACCTGATAAATGTTGCTATAACAAATCTGGACACTTGAGTATTGTTATAAAAAACCATGTCTTAGTGTTGAAATAGTTG
>NW_013674313.1:18714-30168 GCF_000517525.1 Limulus polyphemus | reverse complement strand
TTCCTCTTCTTCCTCATCCAAGTACAATCATCACTCACAAACAATGAATAGGAATGTGTGTTTTGATTTATTGTTAGTAGTATTTATTTCCTCTTCTTCCTCATCCAAGTACAATCATCACTCACAAACAATGAATAGGAATGTGTGTTTTGATTTATTGTTAGTAGTATTTATTTCCTCTTCTTCCTCATCCAAGTACAATCATCACTCACAAACAATGAATAGGAATGTGTGTTTTGATTTATTGTTAGTAGTATTTATTTCCTCTTCTTCCTCATCCAAGTACAACCATCACTCACAAACAATGAGTAGGAATGTGTGTTTTGATTTATTATTAGTAGTATTTATTTCCTCTTCTAGATGTTGGGACAGTGAATGGAAGATGGTGGAAAGAACAACAACGATTTTCAATGCCCATCTTACGAAATCTTGGCTTTGGAAAACAAAAAATACGTTTGTTTGTTTTTAATTTCGCACAAAGCTGCACGAGGGATATCTGTAGTAGCTGCCCCTAATTTAGCAGTGTAAGACTAGAGGGAAGGCAGCTTGTCATCAACACCCACCGCCAACTCTTGGGCTATTCTTTTACCAACGAATAGTGAGATTGACCATCACATTATAGCATCCCCACAGCTGAAAGGGCGAGCATGTTTGGTGTGATGGGGCTTCGAACCTGCGACCCTCAGATTTCGAGTTGAGCGCCCTAACCAGGAAAAACAATGATGGAAGACCACATAAAGGTTTTATATTTTACTAGCAGAAACCCACAAAACATTTCTAGCCAAATTAGTGTCTTTATCGTAACAGTACTTCTTGAAATATAACATGTCTAGCACAATACAAACGAATTTTAATCGTAGACAACGAAATGTTTAAATCCACTTGTATATAGGCTCTACTTTATAAAACTTTAACTTATGTTAGGCCTAAGTTCGATAAAGAGATAAATTAACACTGTAACGTGTGTTACGTTTTTTTTTTGTTTTTTTTACTTTAGTTCAGTTAGGACTAATACTATCGATAAATAAACTTATAACGTTATTTGAAATATTAAGTTTCCAACAGAACATTGTCTGAAAGAAGCTATGAATAGTTTAGAAATGTATTTCATACTTTTACAAGATTTGTGTTCGTTTGGAGATGTGTTTACCAGTGATCAATGGTTATATAGAAAATGGACGGATAAGTAGTAAGTCATTCATTTATTATTTTTATTACAGATAATGAAGCAGATAGCCCTCGTGCAGCTTTGCGCGAAATTCAAAACAAACAAACTATAAGATAGACTTTTTCTAAAATAAAATACTGTCAAGATAGATATATTTTATATGAAAAGCATTATAATGTTAAACATTTTATATTTCATAGAAATAACAAATTTATACTATTATTCTGCTTGTTTGTATGTACAACCGTTACGCTTTCTGACCAAGAACCTGCTGCATAAGCATGCGTAGTTAAAATGATTTCCAAGAAAAACCGCGCATGCACATTATTCACTCCACGACAAACAGTCTACCTGCAGCAGAGAGCTGCAAAGCTCAGTGATGAAGTCGCCACAATTGCTGTATGAAACAAGAAGTAACAACAAAATGGGAATGTAAATATACTATACTAACCATTTTGTACAACAGAATATTAAAAACTTATCAAACTTTTAAAAAATGTTTGACGTTAGGTCGTGGACAAATCATACATAACCAATAGTCGCTCTACAAACAACTAAATACAATAAATGAACGACATACTTATTACTATTATTTAAAATACCAGAACTTTCATATTGTCTATCACGAAACACACATACAAATTTCTATTATACGTTCACAAGACTAACGAACTGACTACTTTCACACATAAGAAAGGATTGTGACAGCACGTGATCAAATATAAAGCTTTCTTCTACAACACTTGAGATACTGACGTCACCAACACACAGTTTATCGAGGGTGACTCATTCAAAGGTCAGTTATGAGTTAACCAAGTCTATGTGGTTTGCGAAGTAAGTACTGTGTTACAATGTAAAAGTAGAGCAGAGTCTGACAAAAACACACCAGTTCGAAGAAATAAAACGTGACAGTCGGAAGTGTTTGATATTCAAGGCCACAGACGTCTTGGTTAAGAAAATATACAAAATTAGAAAAACCATAAGATTAGAATGACCAAGTCTATTTGGCAATAACTGGCTAGCTAGTTAAAGGAACAAGCGATTTAAGTTTTTGGTAACATAAATTATACAATTCAGTGTTTGTCATATATTATTATACATACAAAACATCAGTTACTATAATCATTATACAACATTAATAATAAACTCCAGATAAGATCAATATCCACTTTTGCAGATCATTAAATATATATATATATATATATATATATATATATATATCAGACGTAATTATAATACTTAATCTTAGAAACTAAATACGCTGTGCACTTTAATTACAGTTTAAAACCGGCCTTCAATATACAAATCAAGACTCGTAAGATGTCACACATTATGGAATATTTAAATATTTACTCATATGACGGTGTATTTTTCGTTTGTTTGTAATTAAGCACAAAGCTACACAATGGGCTATCTGTGCTCTGCCCACCGCGGGTATCGAAACCCAGTTTCTAGCGCTGCAAGTCCGCAAACATACCGCTTTGCCACTGGGGGGTATGACGATGTAAATAAAACAAATTATTAGACAAACATTGACAGGAAACGCGCCAAAAAAACAAGTATTTCGATCGTTCATACAAAACGGACAAACAAACCATAAATTCTATTTCAGTTTCTTATGATAAAAGATAACACATACCTTTTCTTTCACGTTTTGTAAATCCAGTACGTTTACAATCCAAATAAGTTGTTACTAAGTTTCGATCTAGAACTCGCACATTTGTCGTTTAAATATAACACTTAAAGTCAGATACTTAGTCTTAACATCTTGAAAGTGTAATCATTTAAGAAGTGTCGGTATAGACCATCTTACAGTTTTTATCCATAATAACCTGAAAAATGTATGGATTAAATTAGTTTTCATACAAGTTAGTGTACAATCTTTGTTATACCTCCCTTGTTATTTAGCAAAGTCAGTCCGTTTAGAATAAGATAAAAAGGTCTGTTCTACTGAAGAAAAAATAGAATTGAACATTCTAGCCACCCTATGATCAAAATGAAATGTTTATGAACTTGCAGTGCTAATATCCGGCGTTCGATTCTCCAGGTGGACATAGAGCTTAATGTTATAAAACAAACATAATGAGAAATTAGCCTTTCTGTATTACCCTCAAAAGCCCTAAAAATAAGTAAGTAATAAACAGATGATAAATATTTAACAAAATATTAATTAATAACAATCAATATTAAAATAAATAAATAATATAGTATTAAAAATACTTAACCTAATCCTAGTGTTGTTCGATGAACATTTTCCCTTTATCACCTTAATCTAGCTTAATCTTAGTGTTGTTCGATAAAAATTTTCACTTTATCACCTTAATCCAGCTTAATCCTAGTGTTGTTCGATGAAAATTTTCACTTTATCACCTTAATCCAGCCGAAACTATAACAGTTATTGTCAAGCAATTAGATAATTCAAATAGTGTCTCAACTACCATCTGTATCTGTTGGATCCCAGCCACGCTGACGAAGACTGGTATTGAGCGAAAGACCTCCACGGCAATAGACATAACAAATTGAGTGAAATTGTCATATCATTAAACTCTTCTTTACTATCACTCCGAATTTTTTTTTGATAAACAACCCAGACCATTACTTTAAAAAGGAACGTCGGTAAATTATTATATCTACTGTAATGTTTGTTATTAAAATATGTAGAATCACTTTATAAAACTCCAAAATACACATTTGTCGTTAACGTACAAAAATCTGGTTCAGTTTGAGATTATAATTGAAGTGTGAGGATAATCTACGTCAATTTCTGTACATCATTGTGATTAAAATGTGTGCTTCATTTAGTTCTGTGCAATGTCTTCGTTAATTCCGTAGTTATCTTTAAACGATATTCCATTGTTGTTCATATTTTATGTAAGTTAATTTCTATTCGGAAAAATTACAGTTAAAATATAAAATGATAATTGATGTAAATTCTCGATAATAAGTAATATTTCAGTTTTTAATGTTTCATTTTCAAACAATTAATCCACCGGTTTTAGACTCAGAGTTACATAACCTACTTACAATGCCAGTAGGTGGTCATGGAAAGGCCAATAATGGTTTCAAATTCAATTTTACCTTAGAAGCTCTAAATTTTGTTTGTAACTGTTGAAAATAAAGATAGTTTCACTGTGTGATACATTATGTGCAGTCTCTTTCTTTGCTTCAGACATAGAAGAGGTTAAGAGAATTTAAACATTGCTTCAAATGGAAGGACTAAAACATTTGTTTTGGGTATGGGCAGCAAAGTCGCTTCAAGGTGAACTGCCCATACCATGGCACGCATTAAAATAAGAAGAGTAACCTGTATCATCCACCTACATGCAAGTGCAGGAGGCTAGGCGGCCACCTTGTACCTACTGCTCTTTCCATACAAGGAAATCAATGGAGCCAAAGTCGTGTCTAACCACCAACGTTGAGATGGGGTGCAGCAGACAGCATGCACACCAAGGTTTGAAGGTTAGCACAGCTCTTTCATGGGAAAATTTAGCTATACATGTTTCTGTAAAGATAAAGTATAAGAGATATAATTTGTGGGCTCTTGTTGATATCTTAATACATAAGGCACTCCAAGTACAGCAAACACTCCAGCCAGTTAACACCGAATTTGTTCTGGTTAATTGTGATAAGCTAGATGTGACTGAAGAGTTTTAGGCTCCAAAATATCTTAGTAAAGTCAGCTATGGGATAATGGTAGTAATTTCTTATCTAGGGTCTAAAATTGGTATCTTAAGATGGATGAACAAGATAAATGGTCTAATATCTTTGCCTGTGCAACAAATTGTCTGCATTTTCACAGCCAGAGCTCAGAAACAATAATTTGCACAAGTTTATATTGCAGAGGTCCTCCTCACAATACCTTATACTACATAATTATTCCTTAGTTTACAACAAATGAGATATAATGCTTTTGATGTCATGTACAACTTCCCGTAACTTTCTTATAACGGTTTGCCAGGTCGTCACTTTCCCATCTGCAGTTTCCCATATCCGGACAAGAATACCATCTTCATGCTTCACCTGGTCCCATGGTACCCAATAGTTCTTTGTCAAATGGCTTAAGCTAGACAGGGTGTAAAACACTTGCTTGAAGAAAATCCATTATTGGCTTCAAATATTGGTCTTTCTCCTGTTCTGCTTTAATATCTATACTTGGTTCCACTTCATCCTCATCAACTCCTTCAGTCACTTTGACTTCAGCTTGATGGCACCTGGTTTGTTCAACCTCTCTTTTGCAGCAATGTTTGCAGTCATTTTTCAGGGTCTTTGGCTCAGTCCGTCGGCATTTCCATGAGATTTTCCTTCTCTGTATTCATTATCATAATTATACTGGTCTATCTTTCTGATCCAACATGCCAGTTGTCCCTCTGGGTTCTTTAATGATCTTAACCAGCCTAATGCAGCATGGTCTGTCCTGATGGTAAACCTAGCTCCATAGAAGTAAGGATGGAAATATGTCAGACTCTTTACTATAGCAAGGAGTTCCCTTCGTGTTACACAGTAGTTCATCTCTGGTCTACTCAGGACCCTACTGAAGTAGACCACCACATGTTCGTTTTCACCCACTTTCTGAGACAACACTCCTCCAATTCCAACACTACTAGCATCACAATCCAGTATGTACTGCATTGATGGACTTGGAAGCTTTAAAAGTGGAGCTGAGGCCAATTTTTCGTGCAATGTCTTGAAAGCATGCTGGCAAGAAACTGTCCATTCAAACTCCTGGCCTTTTTTGGTCAAATCATGTAGTGGAGCAGCTATAGTTTCAAAGTCCTTCACAAACTTCCGGTAATAGGTGCAGAGTCCCAAGAAACTTCTTAACTCTCCCACATTTTCTGGTGTTGGTCAATCACGCACTGCTTTCACCTTGTCAGGATCAGTTTGCACTCCAGGCTCACTTGCAATGCGACTCAAGTAAAGCACCTCTTTCTGGAACAAATGGCATTGTTTGGAATGGAGTTTGAGGTTTACTGCTTTCAAATGCTTGAATACTTCCTCATCAAATGTTGCTGCAAGCACAATGACATCTCCCAGGTACACAAGGGCTATCATCCATTGAAGGCTTTCCAGTACTCTTTCCATCAGCATCTCAAACGTTGCTGGAGCATTGCTAAGCCCGAATGGCATCACCCCTATTGCTGACATTCATGTCTGGAATGTGACTTCTGGCAGGACTGAAGATGTCTGCATTAGGGTTTAGCTGCAGGGTCTGGAAGGGGATTCCTGTTGTCTGGGGCTGATTAGGTCCATGGTTAATATATCCTCCCTGTGTAAAATAAAGTAAATCGTCCTTTAATGTATTTATTTCACTTTGAAATTTACTGATCTTTTCCATTTGTGTATGCTGGCTTTCTTACAACTGTTGGAGACTTTCTTCCTGTTTCTTTTCTCGTTCCAGTTGCCACTGGAGCTGGTTTTCTTGCCACTGCTGTAGTCTCTCTTCTTGTTTATTTTCTTTCTCCTCCAACCACTGCTGTAGTCTCTCTTCTCGTTTATTTTCTTGTTCTTCTTCTTTCCTTTCTTTTTTCTCCAATAACTGTTGTAATCTCTCTTCTTGTTTCTTTTCTCGTTATCCTTGTTTTTCTTCTTCCTCCAACAACTGCTGTAATCTCTCGTTTATTTTGCTGTTCGAGCTGCCACTGTTGCAGGTTTTCTTGCCTTTGCTGTTGTCTCTCTTTTTGTTTATTTTCTTTCTCCTCTAACCACTGCTGTAGTCTCTTTTCTTGTTTATTTTCTTTCTCCTCTAACCACTGCTGTAGTCTCTTTTCCTGTTTATTTTCTCGTTCTTGTTTCTTTTGCTGTTCTTGTATTGTTGCCATCAAATCTGCTAAGTCGTAGTTTGATTTGCCACTTCTCGTTTCCATTTCTCCCCATTGCATTCTGTCACCAATTTGTTACACATCTGCTTGTTTGTTAATTTACGGTATAAAATCTTTTCAAGGAACTTAAGCGATTACAAGTCCTTTCTTGATTAAACCAGTTTATTCTTTCTTGGTACAAACTTTTAGTACACAGTAATTCCACAGTCAGTACGTTTCTCGTCACTTTAAACTTAACTTTTATAATACACGCAATAAATCAATGATTCACACACTTTACTTACAGTCACTACTGTTCGCTTCTTTAATTATCTATCTACCTATATCGCTGGCTTCCTCTGCCAGACTTGTATACTAAAGAAGGGACATCTTGAATAAACTCGGGCCTCCCCGATCATTCATGATCATTCGTGAAATTCATCGCGTGCCACCAGTTTCACGTGATATCCGCTGTCGTAACAACAGATACTATATTGACATCATGAATATGAATCATGGCTGAGAGAATTTTAAATGATAAGAATTAGTTCAGCTGAATTATGTTGCTGGTGAATATTTCATGATGCTGAGAAAACTACTAGAATTTAATAACTCATAGATTTCAGAACTGTTACTATCATGGCATAGCTAGCAGTGGTAGTCCATATATTTTGGCAATATTGCTCAAGCCATAGGTTTATAGCTGCTTGTTTATGTAACAATGTGTAATGTTGAGCTATATGCATATAGCATTGTACACGTATGAAGAAAACACGTGTTTCGATGTTACATAACGTCATTCCTGAGTGTTGCATGACACATAAATGGACCAAGTAAGCTGAGAACACAACTATCATATGTTTGAAAATTTTTCATGGGGCTCATGGACAGTTCCCCTTCATCTCCCCTCTTTATGGCACTGAATTGAGGCACCCCCTTTAAATTCAGCACTGACTATGGTGTGGTTTGTACAGTACTCAAGTTGAGGTGCCTCAGAGTTTTGTACAAGTTACTATGTCCATAAGAGCAAGTGTAGACCAAGTGTAGCAAGAGCCTAATTATTATTCATGAAAATAAATTACTTGCTAAATATTTTAAAATTGTAACTGAAGCACTTTCTTACTAATATTAATAAAAATGTTAGATACATTTTATCTTCAAGTAATGTTTTACAGTCAGGTAGTCGTAGTTAATTTCATACCTACTTCTTTATTATCATTCCTATGTTGTCGTTGATAAAAATAATGTCGAATGTTTAAATTTCCACATGCATCAATGCAAAGCCCTACACCCCAGTGGCATAGCGATATGTCTACAGTCTTACAACGCTAGAAACCAAGTTTCGATACCTGTGGTGGGCAGATTACAGATAGCCCATTGTGTAGCTTTGTGCTTAACTCCTAACAAAGAAACAAACAACCAGCCAATGCAAAGTATTTCATTGAAAAATATATAAAATAATCAAATATAGACATTTTCCAGGTTAACGACTGCGCAGCTTTTTTATATTGCCATTTATTTTTTATTTCAAAGATTTACTTCAACCACAACCATTCTAGGTACTGCCCGTAGAAAATATGCTACATGTTTCGAAAAACTGATTTTTACAACTTTCGTTCAAAAATAAAGTGAAAACTTTAATATTAAGTTTTATTTTGGTGCAAGATTTCAAGAAATTTTTGTTTCTAAAGGTGTCTACATCTTATTTATATCATCTGAAACATGAAATTATTTTCTTTCATGCAATATAATTGACGTAGATGATGACCCTTTCGCGCCTGGAATAAACAATCGGACGTCATGCAGTCAATATTGACAATTATCTTTATGTTCAAAAGAACCTTCAATGACCTGATCCTTCCTACCCGAGAACTAAGACAATTTATTACTTTTGATTGTTTGCGCCTACAAACAAAACTCAATTTAAACCTTTCTGGCACTAACGTATGGAATAAACAATCGGACGTCATGCAGTCAATATTGACAATTATCTTTATATTCAAAAGAACCTTCAATGACCTGATCCTTCCTACCCGAGAACTAAGAAATTTTTTATTACTTTTGATTGTTTGCGCCTACAAACAAAACTCAATTTAAACCTTTCTGGCACTAATGTTAGCGTCATAAATCCATAGATTTACTGCTGTGCCACTGGGAGGTATAATGTTTTACATGTACGAATAGAGATAAAAATATTTAAGCCTTTATATCAATCTTTTTTGTTTTCATGCTGTTCATTTTGAAGATGAACTGATGGGAAAGAGGTGCCTCAAAGCAGAAGAAATCAACAGAAAAGAAGGAAGAGATGTCAAAATTATCCAAAATGTCATTAGCTTTTAAACGCAAACCCAGATCAATTATTACTGAGGAAACAAATGCGACACATGAGACCAGTCCTAACTGTAGTAATTGAAATACACCACAAAAATAATATCATCAGCCTAGAAAACAACCTCAAAGCCAACTTGATGTCAATTTAGGTTTTGAAGATGCTAAATATTCTGCTTTTGCTATTAAGGGTCGTAAACGTAAACATCTTGGTGATAATACTGCATCTATAAGTCATTGTACTGTGAAAACAGTTATTTCATCAGATCCAGCTCACTAGTCGAATGAAGTGTGACTGTAACAAAGAGTCCAGTACAACTGACGGACATTCCATTTCTGGAAAACAATGGGAAAATACCACCTCACTTCAAAGGAGAACTATTACATATTTGTGGAAAACTGTAAGGACCTGGTTAGTTTAGTCCAATTCTTCTGATAGTGTAAACTATTCAGCAGAAGAAACAAAAGCATTGCCTCTACTCTCAGTTCACAAAGATTCCATTTCTGGCAACACTTGGCAACTACACTGAAAGATCACGAGCATTCACTGCTGCATGTAACAAACATGGACAATTGGCATAGCCGAAAGTGTACAGTTCTGGGTAAGAGTGGGATTAAAAATGTCAATTTGTAGTCCATAAGGCAAGAGTAGAAACACTAGAGTAGTAGTTGTAGAAGATTTGACTCGAACTGCTTCCATCATTCATCATTTGGCCAACTTATCTTTACCTCGCACAACTGAAAAGCCTAATGAACCACATAATTAAGAAATCTTTCTCCAACAAGTAAGGCTACTAGCAACATTCAATGTAACAGTGGTAGAACATCAGAAATGAATTCAGTGTATGGGAACGAGTGGCCACTATCTCAGCAAAATATACTAGAATGAATTCATAAAGCTTCTTGGAAATTATGTTGTACAGTAGATAGTTAACAAAGTTTACACACACACATGCACATCTTTTTAAATAGGCAAGCTAATGAAAAATCACAGAAATGAACTGGTTCCTTATATAACAACTTTAATATATAGAAAAGCCAGTGCGTTTTGGTAACAATGCATTCCAACAATGGTTTTTTCTGTCATGTTGCTTCGCAAAAAAAAAGTATACAGATTATACTTTTATGCTAAAATAGGTTCAAAATACAGACACTATGAACCTAATAACACGAGCAAAGCTGTGTACTTTTGCTAGTATTACAATAATTATTAATTATCTTAATGTTTAAATTTAAATAATGTACTTCAGTATTTAATATAGAAGTGTTCTCAATCTCTAAAACTGTAGGATAAATGTTACCAATGTAATTACTTATTCCTGGATTATTTGTGCCTCACTGTTGAATGTTTCTATTGTGGCTGTAAAATTTTTTATTTATTTATTACTTTTTTTTTCCATGAATTAACATAATTAAAAATTAAAAGCCTTTATTACTAATTTTGGATACACTGAAGTACACCTTCATAAAATACAAGCGTCACTGCACCTTCTGGTGGCATAAAAAAAAAGGGCAACAAACTTTCTTTGAAGCAGTTTAAACAACTCAGTTTTCAAATTAAAAGACAGTTGCATATAAAACTGTTTGCTACAGTAAGTGTTTAAGATTCTGAACATTACTAGGACTGCCATAGTTTACAATTTTAAGTACTTAATGATGATGACAACTATAATTATATCTGAAAAGTACTTGTAATGCAACATAGGAAACTGACAAACAATTAACATTTATATCTCCACTACAGCTTTAAGCAATAGTTTGGAGTTATGTTATCCATTTGTTTGAAGTTCTGGCACCATACATTACAAAAACAACTAAACAAGCTTCACATCATGTTTTTATACTAATTAAAAAGTGGGATTAAACTTTATATATCTTTAGTATAAAAAATTAAACATATCGAATCAACATCTTAGAAGCTTAGGACTTGCTTCAAAGTAAACCCCAAAAATTGTTTAATATTATTTTTCAAAATGTGATTTTAAAATTGAAATTATATTAATGTCTTAATTGAGCAAAATATTTTGTAAACTATTAGGAAAGATCAAAGCAAAAGTCTACATGCTGAAAGTGAGCTTTCCAGTGCCTATAATGTTTTGTGAACTTGTGATTTTACCATTGATCAAATATGAATATATATATATATATATTGACTTTTTT
>NW_013674313.1:16394-17739 GCF_000517525.1 Limulus polyphemus | reverse complement strand
TGCCAGAGACCTTAGCCATAACTAAGTGCAGTCTTAGGTTTATCTGCTTCAGCCATTTTCACTTGATGGCTTTAAGTCCAGAGTTAAAAATCACCTGGCTCCACTTAGGGCATAAAGAGTATCATCAATTCTTGGCAGTGAGTACGAGTCATTTTCGGTTATACTGTTAAGAGCCCTGAAGTCCACACAACAATGTTGGGTCCCATCCTTCTTGTGGACTAACACGACGGGAGCTGACTAGGGACTATCTGATTTATCGACTATCCCTCCTTTAATTAGGCCATCCATGACCTAAACCATCTCTTGTTGCTTTGCCGGAGCTATTCTCCTCAGAGGGATCTTTATTGGACGGTAATTACCTGTGTTTATTCTGTGCTCCACAAGGTCTGTGCAGCCAAGGTCATGATCTCCTTTTGAAAAGACGTCTGCATAATTCGCCAAAAGTTCCCTAACCTGAAGAGCCTGTGATGATGACAAATGGACTATGCTCTTCTCCTAGAGGTCAGTTAAATGTTCTTGGAGAGGGTGTTCTTTCTTTGTGATTGTATTTCTTGCCTTAACATTGACTAGCTCTACCTCCTGGCACACACCCAACAAAGCCCTTCCTTAAATATCTGCTCACATTTAGAGAAATTAGCCACTTTTATGGGTGCTACTTGATGACCTGCCACAAGTGACCTTCCAATCTTCACGTCTGCTGGCCTGGATGGGTCGTTCACTGCTTCCACAAGCATAGGGCTTACTTGGGGATGTTCTTTTATTCTACCCCAAATTATCTTCTCTGACATATGGGATATTGTGGTTGACTGAAGTGCTGTGACATGTAAATCAATAGATGCAGCAACACTTACCGGAATTTGGCCCTTGCATTGCTCTTCAATGTCAGCCAAGTATACTTTATGTCTGTCCTTTTTGCCCATGAGCTCAATAGTTACCCACACTGGTCCCCACAATTTTGCATAATGTCCTGTCACACCACAGAGCTTCTGTATGGCTTTTGGTACTCCTTTGTGATCTAGCACCTTGATACTCACAAGAATTTGCTGAGATGCAGAATCTATGACAAAGGCGCACTTTTGGCCATCCAGCTTTCCTGTCACATAGACACTATGTTTACTTGCCATTTTACACTTAGCTGTTGGGCCTTTCACAATGGGGGTTGGTGGGCGTCCCGCAGCACCAACCACTACTGGTTCCCCAAAGCTGACTTATTGGTAGTATTCTTCTTACACTGGCTCCTCTTATGTCCTTGCTCTCCACAGTTCCAACAACTTTTCTGGGCAGCAGCCTTTCCTGTCGTGGTATCTTCCCTGTGTTGAAGTTGCCAGCATTTAGATCTCTTGTG
>NW_013674313.1:12940-15394 GCF_000517525.1 Limulus polyphemus | reverse complement strand
GATATATATATATATATAAATATATACAAAGAGAAACTTAAACCTACATTAAGCTGTGCAAAGCAACTCTCACAAACCAAAGTAGTTTGATGAAAATGTTGATAAAATACTAACTAGTGCTATTCTTTTGGTTCACACGAAAGAGTAAATTACAAACACTGTCATATCAGATCATGTATGTAAGATACTGTAGGAATGACTTTAATGTAAAACATATTGAAAGTGAATATTATTAATGTAACCAAGATCTGCTACTTAATCTGGGCAATGATCCACATTTTTTTAATCTAAACAGTAATTTCAGATATGCGTCAGTTGTTCATATTGAATAATGTTGTGTTTATTGTAAAAACCTAATTTAGGCTATCAAGCCACTCAGATGACCGTTCTCCAAGATTTTTTCCTGTTTGATATTTCAATGAAACTAATTTCTTGAATAACCTATGAAAACAATGTTCATTTTCACTCATAATTTCTACAGATTTGTGTCCCGATGTCAAGAATAAATACTTTGATAAGTTCCCAGTATTCCACGTGTCCTTTTATAATGTTTATTTTTATTATAAACATATTTCCACAGATTAGATTCGCAATCTTTACTTTCTACTCATCGGGTGATTTTACCTCCGTAAAGAGAACTTTTGATTGAAAATTAAAGTACGAGTTGCAAATAATCCAACCTGTGCAGTTAGCAGGCAACAGTAAAATGAAGTTTCAGAAACCATAAAAATATTATGGAATTAAGTACCATATTAAAGTACCATATCTATATTAAAATATTTCAGATACTTGTTAGGCAGCCACTTCTTGGTTCCTCATTACATCAGGAGTGTCGCCATTTGTGTAGCCATTCTCAGTCGGCTTCTTTATAAATCCATCCTCATAGCTTCCTTTAGATTTGAAGAATTGCTTGAAGTGTGGGGTACAGTAGAACTTGTGGCTATTGATGGTGTAATTATCTAACCTGGGGATTCAAAACCATGCTTTACATACATTCTTGAAATAATAATCTAATATACACAGTTTGACTAGAAAAGAATAAGTATTCAATTTCCTTGAATATTTATTAGTGAAATAATCTTCTAAAGATGTACTCTTGCAGTTTCTTATAGTTGCAGGATATCTATACTTAAAGATACACTGCTCAAAGAGAGTGCAAAGTAGTAGGCAGATCTGTTAACATCACCACAATACATTCGCTTAAAAACATGTGTGTCACTAAAACCTTGTAACCAGCAAGTATAATTTACATTCAGAACAATTCACAGAATATACTTGATTCATTAATTAAATCTCCTGCCTTACAATCTAGTTAATTATTTTCTAAAACTCATTCTGAGCTAGTATCTTTAATCCAACAAGAATTAATCCTCATCACCTTCAACAAATCAAGCACGCAAGACAGCATTTATGGAAGAACATTCACATAACCAACAATTTTGAAGTACACTCTAAAATTCCTTAATTATTACTACAATTCTAGCAAATATATCAGGCTTTCAATACCTATTGAACAATTTTAATTATGTCTAAAATCAACTTCCTCGTAGTTTTACTCGGTATTGATGTAACCTATATTCTTAATGTTATAATTTATTTGTCTGCTAGAGGGAGCTGCTAATCATAATTACAATATTCTGAAGAAATTGTTGAAACAATAGTAAATCATAAGTATGTGTAATCAATTTATGAAACTTCAACAATTATTTCAGTTCAGTGTTAGCAAGATATTAATATATTAATAAGGAAATTCAGTAAATATATTTTCTAAGTTAGCAGTAGGTTAACACTAATCTCAGAATTTCTGTTGCAGTGGCATTTGTGAACTTAGGCCTACAAAGTAAAAATGAACATAACTTGTAGAAATATATTTTGTATAATAAAAAAACAACAACTGGATGCATCAAGAAGGTGTATACTTACCTAAGCATGCTGTTACAGTGACAACAACGGAAACAGTTTTTGTGAAACTTAAAACCACTGGCTTCCATCCTTTCCATTGGGTAGAGTTTCTTTGCACAGAGATCACATTCTTCACGTGACATTATTCCAAGCTCCTATTGGATAGATTTTTGTTTATTAATCTTATGCTATTCTGTACAATAACTGCTGCACATTTACTTTAATGTATCTTAGGAACAACTATTCTTGAGAACAGTCACCAAAATATATTTGTCTTGTCAGCTTGAAACATTCGAGAAATGATTTTTCATTAATTGCAAAGACCTTCATAACTTTGTTTCTAAACTGTTCCTCTCAATCAGTTATGTAAGCTAAAGCGAAACAAGAAATATTCACTTGTTTCCAAGTCATGAAAAATTGAGTTGAGTTTCAATATTCATGTAGCATTAACTTAGTTTTAATTATGGCTGGAGACGGCTTGAATGGGTAATGAAGAAAAACTTTAATATAACAGCAAATGTACAAGTTTCGACAAGAGTACCTGATGATGAC
>NW_013674313.1:10384-12784 GCF_000517525.1 Limulus polyphemus | reverse complement strand
TTTTCTTCATTACCCATTCAAGTCGTCTCCAGCCATTATTAGTCTCAAAGTGGGTTCCTCGTCATCGAATTAGTTTTAATTAGTTTAAAATATGTCATCACAAAGACTAAAGAGTGAAATTCTACAACAATCTCATATTAATCATTACAAAATAAATCTTAAATAAAAATTCATTTCAAATTCATAAAAATTTATTCACAAGTTCACAAAACTTAAAAACAACAACATTGAAATAAATAACATACTACAAATTTCCTTCCTCTGAGTAGAGGTTTCTCAACAGTCTTAGTGCTTTCTGCACGAATAGCCTCAAACTTGGCTCTAAGGTTCTTGGTTATGTCGATTTCTGGTAAACCCTCATCATCTGGTACTTTATTCTCTCTTTCAACTTCAACATCCCAGTGTTCAAACTTGGCTTTCAGACTTCTGGCCTGGTCAGCTTTCCATGTCATGTCATCTTCTACTTTGTATGTGCAGCGAATGACATCAGGATCATGCTGTGGCTCTGGTGAGGGTTCGTGTTTTTCTACTATGTGGATGTTTTCTCTTGGAGGAGTGATCTTCTTCAAAGGATTAGGAACACTTTGAACAGGTGATCCAGCACCTTGATTCTCCAGTTGTTTAAATTTGTCCAACATTCGTTTTGCTGTATCTGTTATCATAACTTCTTCTTGGACATCAGAAGCTCGAATTACCTTTGGGTCTCTAGGAACTTCATCATCACCATCATCACACTTTAACTGAGATTTTGATTCCTTGTAGTTTTCAAAATAATTAAACCGTTCCTGAAGTTCAACTGGTACTACATCAGCTTGTTCTTTGATACCTGGCTCACTGCACTTAACTACTTCTCCAGAGGTGGAAGTGGTGCTAGCACCATAAATCAGCTTATGAGAATGCCCATGAGAAGGCCTACCAGGAAGGAGAGAGGTTGTAGTTGTGCCAACAGCATCAAATTGCTTGAAAAGTGTTCGAGCTCCTGCAACACTGTCTCCTGTAATTCAGGTTTATATTAATAAAAAAAAACTGTACATCATATGGAAACATTAAAGAACACATCCATTTACAACAAATTTATAAAAGGTTTTTATGATACTAAGAGTTTCTACAGTACCCAGTGAACTTTTATAATAGCATACCGATCCAAATTAATCTTTTATTTCCTAATCAGTGAGTGGATCCTGTAAATGTATTCAAGAAAATTCAAAGGAACAAGAGTATATGCAAATTTTATCCCCGCTCTGCCTATATACATTCAACTTTTGATAAAAAAGCCACAAAACGTTTAAGTAATTTCTTTTATAATAGACATGAAACAAATGAAGTTGTTGTTGTTAAGCACAAACCTACACAAAGGGCTATCTGTGCTCTGCCCACGCAGGTATGAAACCCAGGTTTCTAGCCATTTTATTCTGCAGACATACCACTGTGCCACTGGGGGGCAACAAATTAAGAGAAGGTAACACTAAATTAGATGTTGCAGTTTTTCATTTAAAATTATATTCAACCTACGATTCTTTCACAAACAAATTTTTCCTTGCTTCTTTTGAGAAGCTGTGAACCAAAGGATGGTTCACTGGGTCCTATTTAGACTAAATAACAAGTCTGCTGAGTAAATAAATAAATAACACTGAGTACATATTATGTACATCAATTACAATCCACGACTTTCACTCTATAGTAAAAGAACGAAGAGTTTTTCATTTGTTTGATGAATATCTAGAAAGACAAGAAAAAAAATTCAGAGTAGTATAATTAAAACTAACAGTTAACAAGTTTTCAGGTTCGTGAACAATACAATACCAAAGATTAAAGCTAACTTTACACATGGTACACAAAGTAACCCATTAAGTTTCTAAAGCTAACTTACACATGGTGCACAATGTAACCCATTGAGTTTCTAAAGCTAACTTACACATGGTGCACAATGTAACCCATTGAGTTTCTAAAGCTAACTTACACATGGTGCACAATGTAACCCATTGAGTTTCTAAAGCTAACTTACACATGGTGCACAATGTAACCCATTGAGTTTCTAAAGCTAACTTACACATGGTGCACAATGTAACCCATTGAGTTTCTAAAGCTAACTTACACATGGTACACAATGTAACCCATTGAGTTTCTAAAGCTAACTTACACATGGTGCACAATGAAACCCATTGAGTTTCTAAAGCAAACTTACACATGGACACAATGTAACCCATTGAGTTTCTAAAGCTAACTTACACATGGTGCACAATGTAACCCATTGAGTTTCTAAAGCTAACTTACACATGGTACACAATGTAACCCATTAAATTTCTAAAGCTAACTTACACATGGTACACAATGTAACCCATTAAGTTTCTAAAGCTAACTTACACATGGTACACAATGTAACCCATTAAGTTTCTAAAG
>NW_013674313.1:7607-9683 GCF_000517525.1 Limulus polyphemus | reverse complement strand
AGGGTTACATTGTGAGAAACTCAATAAAGCTAACTTACACATGGTGGGTTACATTGTGATTAAGTTTCTAAAGCTAACTTACACATGGTACACAAAGTAACCCATTACGTTTCTAAAGCTAGCTTCCGTGTTGTATACAATGACATCCGGTAAGTTTCTAGAACATTTTGTACAATATGCAAGTCTAATGTTTTGAGAACTGGATTTTTCTTCTATATTTATTGTATACAAAAATTGTAACATTATATTTTATGTCAAGGTATTGTTACTTTAAGTTCTTATCATATGTAATAAAATTTGTCTAAGGAAATCAAACTACCAGAATTGAAAACAAAATGTGGTAAAACAAACAACAAAACTAAAAATTACACCATTTCAAATTTGTTATTATCAATAACAATATTCATTGCAATAACAATATTATCAATAACACTATTCATTGCATTGATGGCCTAGAATGATAAACTCTATTACTTACTTGTTTCACTGACAATGCTCAAGTCCTCCTCCTTCTCCCTGCGAGCCCTCTCCATCTTTTCATTGTTCTCCTGATCCAAAGCTCCATTCTCAAACTTTTCTTTAATGTTAACAGCTTTAATCTCTTTGCCCAAAGTAATGGACTCACCACGAGTTGGTGATCCAGTGTTAGCTTCTTTACATGCTCGTTCGTAGGCTTCTCGCATTGACTCTGACCTCCTTGCTCCAATTGTTTCTCGTAAATCTGACAGTTCTTTATTCTATAAAAGCAGAATTAAAACATTATCACACAATAAAATAACTCGCATGTTTAAGTATGATAGAATTTCTGTCCATTATTCCAGCCCCCTAGTGGTACAGCAGTATGTGTGCATTCGCAATGCTAGAAACCAGGTTTCAATACCCGTGGTGGGCAGAGCACAGATAGCCTATTGTGTAGCTTTGTGCTTAATTGCAAATAAACAACCCATTATCCAATTAGGAAATATTAGGCACGTAAAGCCACAGTAACCATACTTGTCAGTAAACTTAGAAAACATTACTTCAACAAATAGATCATCAAGGTATGTGAGAAAATTAACACTAGATTAACACCCATCTATTAAAATTTAAAATGAGACAGTTTTTATATTAAGAAACTAACACAAAGTCCCATTAGTAAATACATATGGATACTAAGTTCATGTACAATTACGTAAAATAAATGCTCAGTTTTTAGTTGTGTGATATGTAATCTTGTGATCTGGCAAGAAAATAAAAAGCTTATGACATGCAAGACTGGCAAAAGCAGTTAGACCAAGATGTACAAGATATATTTATTAATTATCAAAATCAGTTAGACCGGGATGTACAAGATACATTTATTAATTATCAAAATCAGTTAGACCGAGATGTACAAGATATATTTAATAATTATCAAAATCAGTTAGACCGAGATGTACAAGATATATTTATTAATTATCAAAAGATTATTGCAGATTCTTACTTGATCAGTCATATTTTTTAGATGTGCTTAATACAGTTCTTTTGTATAATCTTACAAATGAACTGTTTTTCCTCTTAACGATTGTTTTTCTAATTTGTAATTATTGTTAGCATTTTGTGTGATTTTATATTTAAAGCACTGATTCTTAGAATAGTGGTGTGTTTGAAATATCTATTTATTAAGTCTTGGCCAAGCACCACTTATTAACTGTTGATTTCTGAGGCTTGTAAAACGTGTACATTAACATTACTTTATAGAGACTTGAATGATACAGGAAACAATCATACATTAACATTACTTTATAGAGACTTGAATGATACAGGAAACAATCATACATTAACATTACTTTATAGAGACTTGAATGATACAGGAAACAATCGTACATTACTTTATAGAGACTTGAATGATACAAGAAACAATCATACATTAACATTACTTTATAGAGACTTGAATGATACAAGAAACAATCGTACATTAACATTACCTTATAGAGACTTGAATGATACAAGAAACAATCATACATTATTTTACAGAGACTTGAATGATACAGGAAACAATCATACATTAACATTACTTTATAGGGACTTGAATGATACAGGAAACAATCGTACATT
>NW_013674313.1:2131-6607 GCF_000517525.1 Limulus polyphemus | reverse complement strand
TACATTAACATTACCTTATAGAGACTTGAATGATACAGGAAACAATCGTACATTAACATTACCTTATAGAGACTTGAATGATACAGGAAACAATCGTACATTAACATTACTTTATAGACACTTGAATGATACAGGAAACAATCGTACATTAACATTACTTTATAGAGACTTGAATGATACAGGAAACAATCGTACATTAACATTACTTTATAGAGACTTGAATGATACAGGAAACAATCGTACATTAACATTACTTTATAGAGACTTGAATGATACAGGAAACAATCGAGCTTCAAACATTACCGGATAATACTCATGTATCCTCCGGATTTATGAAATACTTTCAAGATAAACTTTCCCAACAAATTATTATTGATGAAAACAAACTGCATCAGAAAATTAAAATGACAATGTCCTGAACCATTGCTTCATGGGTAAATGTAACAATAGTGAACATAAAACCATTCCAATGCATGGCATGTTCCACTACACAAAAATTGAAATCCAATGAAAACCAAAAAAAAAAATTAAGATATTTCTCTACCTTGTTTTTATTATGCCTACATATAGCATATTATATTATATAGCCTACATATAGCATATAGCCTGCTTGACTTATCTCACTTACAAAGTATTTCAAATTTTTGGTTACATTATGGCAGATAAACATGTATGTTTTTTTCTATTATGTGCACACTACTGATGTTTAAGGTTTCATAAGAATGTGATCACTGTTTTAATATTAAAAGATCAAAATGTGTGTAAAATTTCTTAATATAGATCTAATAACGAAATTACCTCACTGACACTTAGTGTTAATGGACGACAGCTAATTTGATCTTCGCCTCTCAATAGCAAACAAGATAAAATTAAAATTAAGGGCCAAATAGAGGATTAAATCTATTCTTTTTTTAATATTTTGTACAGAAAAAAAAAATCATCAAATTTTGGTGTGTACGAGTGTGAAGGGAATGTTTTTTAGCATTATAAGCTTACCATCAAGCCACAGGGCAGGGAGAGAAAGGGAAACAATTGTGGAAGAAAAAAAAATCTTCGGAAATCCTCACCTCATCATTCTTCAACTTGGTCAAATTGTCATCTTCATCTTCAGAGGATACGGAATGATCACCATTCTGATGAACTTTGCTGACCGCTGACTGGTATCTAAGAAATATTTACAGAAATCAGTAGAAACATATGCATAAAATCAACAGATAGGAAATAGAATATATTAAACACAGTTTTTACTAATTATAATTGCTGTACTTTAATAGGTAGTAGTAAAATTAAAATAAAACATCACAGAACCTTTAACAGCTGTCTCTAATGTTTATCAACTGAAATTAAATACAAGTGATCTCGCAGTCACAACTCGTACTTAAAAAAAGACAGAATAAGATTACATAGACTAAAAGTATAGTTAGACGGCAGTAAACAAATATCCACACAGAATCTGCATATTTTTCCCCCCATGATTTTGTACAGCAGAAGTTGTATACAGTTTAGCAGCTACCAGAAATAGACACCAATGAAGATAAGATGTCACAAAGAAGGTTATGCAGCTAAAGAAAGGAATGATAATTGAATATCATGGTTTGACAAGTGCTTGGGCTATTTATTGGTTCCGTTTGTGGTATGCTGCAGAAAAGGAGGAAAAGTTATTTAAATATTAAAAATCTACAAACAAAATTATTCAAGAGAACATGGAGATCGGCTGTGAAGAAGAAACACGTTTTAAACAATCACTCAGGAAGTGAATAAAGGTACATAAGCTCTTCTGCAGTGCCATCTACTGGATTATATGGAAAATATCATAAACCCTTGGTAATAAAGAATATAAACTGTCAGCTATCATTTACCCTGTAATTGGGACTTAACAGTGGTGGGTGTCTATACTGTGGAGTATCTGGTAGTTGGATATGGGTTTGATACCAGCCCAGGGAATGATGCAAGTCTGACTACATTGTTACAATAGTGGAAAGGTTATTGTAGTAGTATTACTGTTTACAAGTTTTACAGCTGGTGGAGACAAGTCCGTCGGTAGTTTTGGAAAGAGGTAGAATTATCTTAACATATTACAACATTCTTGACAATGCTGTGCTACCAAAATTGTTTCGCAAGGAAGTTCCATAGCTCTACCAGCATAGGTGTCTACTAAACCCTATTGCACTATAGATTAGTTGAAAGTGTTAGTACGAGAGTTCGGGTGGGATCAAGATCGTATTAAGTAAGACTTTCAGAAGTACAATATTGTAATTTTAAGTCTACTGCTGTTAAACAAGTTTTGAATATATAATGTATTACATAGCTGTAAGTACATGCAATAAAATAAAAAACTTTATAATCTTAATTTTAGTCTTCCTAGCGACAACTACATTTAAAGAAAGAAGACAGGAAATATTACTTAACACAGATGATAACAATGTGAAATACAATATTCAATACCTAACTACAACACTACAGTTAATTTCAGTATCAGACAAGACACATACTTTGCCATTCTAACTTGGATACTCTCTGTTCTTGTAAGAGAAACTGCATTTTCTTTGGAAACGGGATGACACTCTTCCAGGGGTGATTCAAACCGTGATCTGATGTTATCAAGATCTTCAACAGTTGTTATTTCTTCTGTCTTGCTATCATCTAGAGAGAGATGTCACAGGACAAGATAAGACTTTTTTAATAGCTATTACAGTTAGGTTTAAAACCAAACTATTTACTTAGTTGTTTGACCAATGAAAATACAAGTTCACCTCCAGCTACAATATATTCACTCATTTATTTCAAGTAAAATACATGGGATATCTCAGCAGTAATTATGAAACTAAATCCAATGCTGATGGTATTCATGCGTAATTTTTTTTGTGCAAGTTGTACTTCTTTAGCAACCCTATAACCAACACAGACATGAACCCATAAGAAGGTTTACAAAAGTATGTTTAAAAAGCAAGGTTAAAGCAATTAATTGAATCCTGTATATTTTGTAGATTGATACATATATTCTATAAATATTTTACTTCTTTCATACTCTAGAGACATTAGGCCTAAACAATTTAGTGATTCTTTTGCAAATTTTTTTAAATTGAATTCTGACGCATTAGTGACCTAGAACACTATTTTAAATATTTTTCATCTAACAGTTACATCTGACTTAACCAGAACTGCTGATGCACACAAATCACCCTAGATATCAAAAAGCACAAAATAACTAAAAAAACTGAATATAAAATCTAACTAATTCTTGCTATAAAAGTGATCAACTCTCAAGATCATTCCCAATTGACAAATTAGTTCAGAAATTTATATGCCAGTGGTTTCCATTACTAGTGAGCTTGGGAAAATTTCATACTTAAAGATATAAAAAAAAATTTTAAGAAAGCAATAACCATATTAAGAAAAACTAAAGAGTTAAGAAATTAAGCGATTAACTAATAGCATAAGCATCTGTCAGCCTATACAATTTTGCCCCTATTTCACAGATGTGGCTGAAAATAAATTGACAATAAAAAGTATACAACTAATGATTTTTTCATAGAGTGTATGATAAATTTCATTACCATTATACATAATATACTTTTAAATACTACTTTGCTCAATGTATAAGAACCACTTACATCACTGGAATCTAACATCAACGACAGTTCTTTCAAGGCTGAAATTTTCTAATATGCACAGTATTTTGTTTGTCATTCATTTAATTCATATGTTGTTGTAGGTTTGGTTAAATTACTGTTATTAAAGCAATGTATTTTAGTTACTTACTTAGGAACGATGTAATTCTTTTATTTTGCTTTAGATATTGAATAAGGAATGTATTGAATTCCAAAACATTTAAATGCGTTTCCTTGTGTTATAAATAAACAATGTTGTTTATCTTAAGTATTGTTATCCTTTTTTAATTGTGAAAATTCGTTTTTCTCTGAACATATCAAAGGCTAGATTCTGTGATTTTTGGATGTGCATGCACGAACAGACATCATTAAAAGGAAACAAGAACCACAGATACGATATCTTCACCTGCCCATTAACAGGTACATTCTAAAATTTGTGCTTTTCATCAGTTTATGGTTTATACGTGATTAATGGTGAAATTCTGATTTTTAAATAATAACATTTACTTTATGAGTGTTTTTCTGTTTAAAGAATCACATAATTAATGATTATGCAAAATAACTATAAACATCTACTCACGAGACATTCGTTATTTTGTTTCAAATTCTAAAATTTTATAGACAATCTTACTTTGAATCTTGTAATAGTTTTATGGAAGACAAAATCTGACCATTTATTTCGCAGCAAACGGTAACTTTACCACAATTCTAATACAACTCAAATTAGATATTTAACTAATGAAGAACTAGAAACTAGTTATAATAAATAATTCTAACTGGCACTAGTTTAGTTTAACTAATGAAGAACTAGAAACTCTAGTTATAATAAATAATTCTAACTGGCACTAGTTTAGTATTAGTGTTT
>NW_013674313.1:0-1612 GCF_000517525.1 Limulus polyphemus | reverse complement strand
TAGAAACTCTAGTTATAATAAATAATTCTAACTGGCACTAGTTTAGTTTAACTAATGAAGAACTAGAAACTCTAGTTATAATAAATAATTCTAACTGGCACTAGTTTAGTTTAACTAATGAAGAACTAGAAACTCTAGTTATAATAAATGATTCTAACTGGCACTAGTTTAGTATTAGTGTTTGTGACTGTATACAAGTGGTTAACATTTTAAAGTCTCACCTTTCACTCTCTCTCCGTTACAGACCTTAGGCTGAAGAAGCTGTTTGTGATGAGGTTTACAGTAAATTTCTCCTGCATGGGACGAGTAGGTATCCATACTTGAATAACAAAGAATAAAATGAATGCAATAGCATTAGGATATATCTATACACAGAATGAAGCTTGAAATGTGTTTAAACGTAATTAAATCATTAATTCTTCTAATTGAAATGTTTATATAATGGAGTTAGATTATACGTACATTTCCCAAAATTATCAATAACATTAGTTATTACACAAAATTGAAGGAAGCAAAAGTTATCTAAGATACTGCCTAACCATACATTAAAATAAAAGGACTTCAACTCTGATGGGTGTTTATATACGAAGATAATGTTACTTACAACCTCAAAAAAATATATAAAAATCTCTTGAAATATTTTATATGAGCCTGAGCATAATACATCTTGTGTGTTATATTATACTTTAAATAAACAATACTAACAAATATGTTATAAAATTACATACTTCAGTGATTTTCCACATTCCTTGCAACGAAAACAAGACTTATGGAAAGCACTTTTCACAGCCATGATTTTATCCATCAAGTAAACATGTTTCCCACAAACTTTACATGACACTTCCTGATCCTCTGATTGGCTCTATAGAATGATAAATTATTGGTAAAAACTGCCATTGTGAACTAACTACAAAAATTTTAAATATCCACTATTCTCTAGAGAACTTAACCTGTCAAGAATTCCTTCCCAACTTATTTTAACAATGTGAATATTAGAGCACCTACTAAAAATTCTCATGCCTACATTTTACAGTGTTTGCAATAATAATTTAAAACATGTCAAAAAATAAACACAATTTCATTCAGTACAAGTGTGTTACAACAATGAGAAATTCCTAATAACCGTATAAAACCAAGATAAAAGACAAAATATTATGAACATTCTTTTATGGGTTAAATATAACGATCATTAAACCAATTCAATGCACTACGCTGTATTAGTTAGTAAACTCAATTTCATAGTGCAAGCACCAAATTTATTGAATGTACTACATTGTATTAGCTGGTAAAATGAACTACATACCAATCAAATAAATTTGTACTTCAACACTGCTGATATCCAAGTAAATAAAACGATTTTTTTACATTTACCCACCTTCGGCATATTCAAAGTGAACACATCATTTCAACATTAATGTATCAAACTATAAAGCTCGATATTCCAGAAAATCTTGAATCTCTATAATTTCCAGAAACACAAGTGTTTTAACATATTACTGTAAGAAGAGTATTTAAAACAATGCTTTTCAATATCTGTTTCTAGTTTTAAAAACAAATTCTGTTATAAGAGAATAAAAAAAAAAAGCATCAAGTAAACAAAAACATTTTATTT
>NW_013674312.1:29968-30866 GCF_000517525.1 Limulus polyphemus | reverse complement strand
GTAACAAGTACTCGAGTTTACTGTATAGGACTACTGTTGTCAAAGTAACAAGTACTCGTAGTTCTATACAGTAAACTCTATTGTCAAAGTAACAAGTACTCGTAGTCCTATACGATAAACTTTGTTGTCAAAGTGGCAAGTACTCGCAGTCCTATACAGTAAACTCTATTGTCAAAGTAGCAAGTACTCGTAGTCCTATACAGTAAACTATATTGTCAAAGTAGCAAGTGCTCGTAGTCCTATACGATAAACTTTGTTGTCAAAGTGGCAAGTACTCGTAGCCCTATACAGTAAACTATATTGTCAAAGTAGCAAGTACTCGTAGTTCTATACAGTAAACTATATTGTCAAAGTAGCAAGTACTCGTAGTCCTATACAGTAAACTCTATTGTCAAAGTAGCAAGTACTCGTAGTCCTATACAGTAAACTGTTGTCAAAGTAACAAGTACTCGTAGTTCTATACAGTAAACTATATTGTCAAAGTAGCAAGTACTCGTAGTCCTATACAGTAAACTCTGTTGTCAAAGTAGCAAGTACTCGTAGTCCTATACGATAAACTACGTTGTCAAAGTAACAAGTACTCGTAGTCCTATACAGTAAACTATATTGTCAAAGTAACAAGTACTCGTAGTGATATACAGTAAACTATATTGTCAAAGTAACAAGTACTCGTAGTCCTATACAGTAAACTCTGTTGTCAAAGTAACAAGTACTCGTAGTCTTATACAGTAAACTATATTGTCAAAGTAGCAAGTACTCGTAGTCCTATATAGTAAACTATATTGTCAAAGTAACAAGTACTCGTAGTCCTATACAGTAAACTATATTGTCAAAGTAACAAGTACTCGTAGTCCTATACAGTAAACTATATTGTCAAAGTAGCAAGTACTTGCAGCCA
>NW_013674312.1:21894-29087 GCF_000517525.1 Limulus polyphemus | reverse complement strand
TATATTGTCAAAAGTAACAAGTACTCGTTACTTTGACAATATAGTTTACTGTATAGAACTACAAGTACTCGCAGTCCTATACAGTAAACTATATTGTCAAAGTAACAAGTACTCGTAGTGATATACAGTAAACTATATTGTCAAAGTAGCAAGTACTCGTAGTTCTATACAGTAAAGTCTGTTGTCAAAGTAACAAGTACTCGTAGTCCTATACAGTAAACTATATTGTCAAAGTAACAAGTACTTGCAGCCAGTTCTATACGGTAAAGTCTGTTGTCAATGTAACAAGTACTCGCAGTCCTATACGGTATAGTCTGAATGATCTGTTGAATGAGCTGAAAGACAGAGTCTGGTTTTATGTACGGTTTGGTTCACCAACTTATAAAGTGTGATCTTAATGTAATTATCCACTGTTTATCGACATATAAGGCATAGTCTGGTGGCTCTTCTTGCAATCTACTGGTCGTGGGTTCAAATCCCAGTCCCCAAACATGCTCACCCTTTAGGGTTTCTGTTAGGGCCATCCACCCGAATATAAATATACACGTTTTTCTATACGTGCGGTTTTAACTCGAGGTTCGATCCGTAAAAAGTACATTCTGGGTTTAAAAGTCAATAGGTTTATCAACCTATAATGTAAGTGTGGTTTTTTGAATGTACTTCGATTCACCGAACCATAAAGCAAAATCTGATTTTAAATGTGGTCCGATTTATTGACATGCGAAATACAGACTAGTTTTTACATTTGGTTCTGTTTACCAACCTTTAATGGAAAAACTCGGTTTTATATTTCGTCCAGTTAATTTCCGAAGTGACTTCAAAAGCAAATACGTTTTTATTTACTTATATTTCTTTATTTGATGCCCATGTAGTGTTAGTTGGAAACATTTGGTAAGTGGTGACTTACAACAATAAAACCCATGTTTCGATACCCGCGATGGACAGAGTACAAATAGCCACATTGTATGGACTTGTGGTAAACAACAACAACAACGTTTCAAGTTAAAATAATACCGGTTATAAAATACCCTACTTATTGTGACAAATTTAATAGACAAGTTCCTATTATCACGTTTCGAATGTACTGGTACGTACTCTAATAATCATATAAATACCAGGCCGGGTGTATTCAACTCAGCTATTACCATGCCCGCATTGTGAACCAAAGGTTTTCTTGGTCAAACGCATCCTCCAATTAGGGTCGCGGGTATTGTATAACAGTGACGGTCAAATTCCACTACTCGGTGTGACAAGATTAGTCTGAGTGTTTGCGGTGGATACCGTTGGCTAACTGACTTCTCTCTGGTCTGTCAGCTCAAAATTAGGGATGGCCGTAAGCAGATAGCCCTTGTTTAGCTTTGCCCAAACTTTCCGAATCACACACAAAATAGATACCTATGATAAGTGAAAACACTTTCAAATACGAATATCAGAAAGAAAAAAAAAAATCCGGTACTTTTTTTATTGAGGCCAACGTTTGTTTGTTTGTAATTAAGCACAAAGCTACACAACGGGCTATCTGTGCTCTGCCCACCACGGGTATCGAAACCCGGATTCTAGCGTTGTAAGTCCGCAGACATACCGCTGTGCCACTGGGGGGCTGAGGCCAACGTAAGACAGGAAATGTTACAACAGTATTTAATTTTTGTCACCGGTTTTTTGGTTTAATAATGCTAGTTATCGATCATGTTGATTGAAAATGTCACGGTAGAAGTAATCTTTGGTTACGTTTTTAGGAACAGCGTATTCCATCTTATGTATAAGTAAGCCGAAATTGTAAAGGGGGCTGACATTTGTCGTGAACTCGACATCTGGTAAAATTTCTTACCAAACGGCCCCTATGTGGCCTGGTGGCTAGCGTGTCCGGCCCCTATGTGGCCTGCTATTTAGCGTGCCTGGCCCTTTGTGGTCTGGTAGTTAACGTGTCCGGCCTCTATGTGGCCTGGTAGTTAGCGTGTCCGGCTACTATGTGGCCTGGTAGTTAGCGTGTCCGGCCCCCTATGTGGTCTGGTAGTTAGCGTGTCCGGCCCCTATGTGGCCTGGTATTTAGCGTGCCTGACCCTTTGTGGTCTGGTAGTTAACGTGTCCGGCCTCTATGTGGCCTGGTAGTTAGCGTGTCCGGCCCCTATGTGGCCTGGTAGTTAGCGTGCCCGGCCCTATGTGGCCTGGCAGTTAGCGTGTTGTTTGTGCTCCACACTGGGAGCGTGAGTGCGCTATAAAAGTGATAATAAGCTCACACCATTTTATTGTGACAAGAGCAGTTCGAGAGTTCACTAACTGCCTCTCCTCTAGCCTGTCAGTTGGAGATTAGGTGAAGGGATGTGTTTAGATAGCCCTGAAATAGCTGAAATTCTGCAATTCATTTGAAATAAAGATAAACAATGAAGAGTATTCAAACTTCTTAATCATAGCTAAACTTTTAAATCCGCTTTTAACCGATTGAAAGACTTATCAAGAATAACGTTTGTTCCAATTTCACCTCTTTGCCTAATGAACCAATTTGTCTTAAAACCCAGATTGCGTTCCTCTCCCAAGAGATAATTAGGAACTATTTGGTGATAAGAATTTTACGCTTAATCATTAACTATAGAAAGTTATTTTGTCTATAATATTTCACTAATTGCCTTGTCATGTTATTGTACTTTTCTTTATAGGCTCTTAAGTACGTGCAACATCATCCAACAAGAAGATAAAACTATCCTAATTGAAGCAATTCCTGAATTTATGTTAATTAAGACGGACAGATACGGATAGATAGATGTTTAAACAATTGAAGGTTTATACATCTATAAGCCTAGGTTTTTTTCTCTATTTAAATCTGCTGAATACAATCGAACTTAAGCTGAATAGTCGTCCAAATGTTGCAGAGCGCATACATATAAATATAAAATTTTCCACGTAATAGCACCTAGATAAGTGTCTTCTAGAGCCACAGAAGAAAAGATAGCTTTAGTAGAAAACTGTCCACCTAATATCATCTAGAAAAGTGTCTTCTAGAGCCACAGAAGAAAAAATAGCTTTCGTAGAAAACTGTCTACCTAATATCATCTAGAGCCACAGAAGAAAAAATAGCTTTAGTAGAAAACTGTCTACCTAATATCATCTAGAGCCACAGAAGAAACGATAGCTTTAGTAGCTATATATACATGTCTCAACAATCACCCTTGCGGACAGTTTTTACTTTTTATTTGTTTCAAGTACACCGCTGTCTGGGAAAATAGAAAAAAAGCTGATAAATTGAGATTTTTTTTATTAAGTGTACGCTTTACGTTATTTTATTTTTATGCGCACGTGTAAAGATTACAAAGATATGTTTTTAATATTCAATGTTCAGACTTATTTTATCGGATTTATTTCATTCAATCAGTTACCTAATTTCAATAAATACCTCCATGATAATTCTATGTTGGAAATCACTTTAATACACTACCAAATTTGTGTGAAGAGTGGAGAATGTCATATATTCAATCAATCTATTAGTCTCTGTGCGAATTGTAAATATTTTCTGATGTACTAAGTTTTCTGAACGTACGAGTAGAGAATTATCTACGCCATGTTGTCTATCAAAGATGTACCTGATGCTGTTGAATGTTTTTAACAGAGTCTACAGTGGTAGACATTGCGTTTTTCTTGCGTCTTAATGCGGATATTCCGTGACCAGCAACGTAAGAGAGGGCACAAAATGGACAACTTTGTTGAAATGTAAAAAATAAAAGAAACAAATCCTTTTAGCATTTGGTACTGATGCTGATGAGCTATAGGGAACAGAAAGGTTTTAGTGAACATCCTTAGTAAAATTCAAATTTTTGTGTTAGAAAAGTAATTATTTCACGTTGTTCTAAACTATTGTGTTTAATCTCGTTAGGGGGTATGTTTAAGATTTGATTACTCTAAAAGCATCATTTTGAAGAAAACATTTTTTTTTTACGTCATACTCTTTTGTTTCGTCCATAAATGCTTCTTTCCAATACATCATAATAGGCTCTTATTTTTCTTATCTTTGTTCTATTTCTTCAAGAACTGAAACTAATGCATCAGTATTTCGGTTAGAGTTAAAATGTGAAACAATCTTTACTCTCCAGATACTAATAAAACTTTTTTTTAAATTTCAGCCAACGTTTCGCCCTTGCTGCTTCATCAGAGCTGGTTGTATAATATCAGCCAACGTTTCGTCCTTGCTGCTTCATCAGAGCTGGTAGTATAATATCAGCCAACGTTTCGCCCTTGCGGCTTCATCAGAGCTGGTAGTATAATATCAACCAACGTTTCGCCCTTGTGGCTTCATCAGAGCTGGTAGTATAACATCAACCAACGTTTCGCCCATGCGGCTTCATCAGAGCTGGTAGTATAATATCAACCAACGTTTTGTTCTTGCTGCTACATCAGAGCTGGTAGTATAATATCAGCCAACGTTTCGCCCATGCTGCTTCATCAGAGCTGGTAGTATAATATCACCCAACGTTTCGCCCTTGCTGCTTCATCAGAGCTGGTTGTATAATATCAGCCAACGTTTCGCCCATGCTGCTTCATCAGAGCTGGTAGTATAATATCACCCAACGTTTCGCTCTTGTTGCTCCATCAGAGCTGGTAGTATAATATCAGCCAACGTTTCGCCCTTGCAGCTTCATGAGAGCTGGTAATATAATAATAGTTCTTGTGATATTAGCTCTGATGAAGCAGTAAACACGAAACGTTGGGTTGGATGAAATATAAGTTGTTTATTATCTTGAAAGAAAAGGTCGCTTTTTTCTTCTGTCATTAATGCCAAAATCTGTCCCTTATGCACTACAAATTCTGAAAAAGAACACCATTACATCAACATCTGTTTTATCTCATTCTCTTTATTATTTCTCCAGTTCTTTTTATTTTTCTAATTTTGCTTCATATGCGCTATTTAACCTAAAAAAACTTTTTCTTCATACCTTGTATTACCAACTCCTCCGTTTTATTTCCTCCTTCCTATTTAATTTTATCTCGTTCTTCACTATTTCGCATACGTTTTTCTGTTAATGTATCCTCAGCTCAACTTTTTCGTTTTTCCCATTCTTCCTATTTTCTCATATTATCTTATTAGGATTATTTTTTTTTCAAATAATGTTTCCAGGTAAACGTATAAAAATACGTCTTTTTTGTTTCTCTCACAGTCTTTGTTTTTCACTTATATCATCTATTTAACCCAAGAAAGTTTTCTTATGATTAAATTACATTTAATGTATCGCAGCTATTGCTAAGCAAAACGTTCCTGGTTCCTATTTACGGCTTCCCAGTGGCACAGCGGTATGTCTGCGGACTTACAACGCTAGAAACCGGGTTTCGATACCCGTGGTGGGCAGAGCACAGACAGCCCTTGTGTAGCTTTGTGCATAATTAAAAACAAACAAAACAATCCTATTTACGACTTTTTTTTTGGTACACTTTCGCTGAAGCTGATAATTAATTTATGAATAATTAAGATTAGCTGAGCACTATTTTATGGTCATTGTTAACCCTCATTAAAATAAACCAAACACAATCTATGTTCAAATTATTCCATGTTACTGAAACACATAACCTGGGCGCGATCTAGCGTGCTTGGCGGTCGATCTGAGGATCTATGTTGCACTCCGAAGTCTAGATTCGTGACAGTCAAATCCACTAATTGATTAGAGCAGCATACCAGTTTTCAGTGGGTGCTGTTCACTGTCCGCCTTCCAAGTAGCCTACTAGCTTAAAATTAGGGACAACTAGAACGGGTAGCCTCTGTGTAGCTTTTCGAGAATATCCTAACAAATAAAACAAACTCTTACATAATATTTACTTTATAAAAAATTTCTGGTGTTTTATTTCAAAAATTTTTTTGTCATCAGACCAAAGCCATAATATTTAAAATTGAATAAACTACATTATTTGGGATTTTTCACAGTTGTTTTTACAAACAGAATGTTTATGATTTTTTACACCACAGAAAGAAAGCTGATTTGTGGACTAGCATAAACAATGTGTTATTTCGAATAACATAAATTGTGTTCTTCAAACACAAAACTGTGTGAAATATAACACATATGACGTGCGCTGTTTTCGGTTGAAAACTGTATTTATTCAAATACGTTGTTGTGTTGTGAGGCCACATTTTTTTTTATTATGTGTACGTAGATTGTACAAAATTCACCAAAAAGCTTCTGTATCAGCTAACATACTTGTGTTCTGTTACGTTAGCCTATAATGATTGTGTTGTTTTTGACTTGCCATTGCGTTGCAGCAAATTAAATATCAAACTTGTGTGTTTCACAAAATGCGAGTTAGGCTGTTTAGATACAGTTTAACTACTCGTGTTAATGAATTATTTATAAATAATAGCGTTAGAGTACCATAACCAAATTTTATTTTTAGAATTTGCTTTTAGATTGTGACAAAACCGTTTAGAAAGTCTAAAGAAGAAATGAGTTTTCTGGTGAAAGCTCAAATCTAATTAATCGTACAACATTTGTGTGACAACCTGTGGGCACTAATATCGAGACAGTCGTAAATGATCTTGTTTAGCCTTTTTTTTTTCTATTTTTAGAATATTCTAATATCGTTGTGTTGGGTTTTCTTTATTACATTTGGAATGTAAAGACATTTTTTCAGCGTGTTCTCAGCTGTTACGAATAAAATATATAACCGAAGAAATCGATTTAAAAATCTTTTTTTTTCGAAACACTATCACATAGATTTTCCCAACCAAATTTTGAAACATATTTCTTAGTTTAAAAAGTTTCAATGTATATGTGTGTAAACAAATGCTACATAGAAAAATTAGAGAAAAAAAATAACTACTAGAAACAAGTTTGTTTTGTTTTTAAAGTTAACCACAAAGCTACACAATGGGCTATCTGTGCTCTGCCCACCACGGGTATCGAAACCCGGTTTCTAGCGTCGTAAGTACGCAGCCATACCGCTGTGCCACTGGTGGGGAGGAGCGCTAGAAACAACAACGAACGAATGCCCAATACAACATTTCTAGCTAAAGACGGTTTACAATGACCAGTAAAGTTAAAAAGTAATCGTGTTAAGCGTACCAGCAAAATGAAACTCTGTAACTATGATACTCCGTTAAACAGGAAGTGGAAATTTAAATGTTGCTGAAGAACAAACTTTAGAAGATATACGCTATCTAAGCTGAATAAACTGAGCATTAATCTACAGAGGGAAAGAGAAGCAAAATGATAATAAAA
>NW_013674312.1:20105-21004 GCF_000517525.1 Limulus polyphemus | reverse complement strand
CCCCAATCTAGCAATCTCCCGACAATTCACGAAGGTTCGAGAAAGAAGTGGCGTGATACAAGTCACGTGACCTCGCTGACGCAACAATATGAAACTGAGGAGACAAACCTAATTATCTCAGTTTTCATGTCGTTGATTATTAAAGTATAAGGAAGGTATTTGAAAATACATCCTTGATTTAATCAATTCAGCTTGGAGAACGCATAATCTATTTCTGACTGCCCGTCCCATTTTTTTGTTGAAATTTCCTACTTTAAGGTTGATACACCATCTCGTGAACTTGGAAATAAATGGTTGATTTGTTTGGCGGTTAATTGGTTGTTTTAACACAAATCTACATAATAGATCGTATCTGCCCTACTGGGAAGACTCTAAAGTTAAGATCCAGCGAAATTCGAACACGTGTCTCTGTAATAAATGAATTGGGAACCTTACACGTCACATGGTATAACTCAAGGCTGTCTACTTCCATTGTTAAAAACAAATGCGGGGTTGATTGATGCTGAAAACATAGTAGAACGTTGTTCTGAAATGTCTGGTATCCTTCACATAACGAAGTGAATTTTAAAAACATTAACATACACATGTTTTAAACGATGTATTACTTCAGTAACTGAACTCAAATCAGCCAGCGTGTGTGCATACCACTGCATGATTATACTGTGGATCAACGGAATTCGTATTGTAGATACTTTACGTTGTGGCTTTTATCAGAAGCCTTAAGGGACAGTAGGCGGAGGCGGAGAGATAATATCAGTCATGGGTGGAGTAAAGAAAGCATCTCCTAATGTGAGTAATGGGTGCTTTCATGTACGTACGAGAAAATATTGACAAAATCCGACGAAATATCTGATTAATGATCAGAGAAATTATCGACAAATGGTTAGAGCGAATGTGTA
>NW_013674312.1:13723-19816 GCF_000517525.1 Limulus polyphemus | reverse complement strand
AACTATAGTTTTTGTAGTTTACATTTTAGGTTTATTGAGTTTATTACTATATTATAAGAATACACAATAACCCGAGCGCCTTCGAAAGATGGAAACTTCTTCTTCTTCAGGGACAAATTGGGAATGGCCCTGAAGAAGAAAGGTCCACCTTTCGAAAGCGCTCGGGTTATTGTGTATTCTTATAATATAGTAATAAACTCAATAAACCTAAAATGTAAACTACAAAAACTATAGTTTCAAGTAACACATTGCCGGTTCTATTTCAACCAGACACAGAACGTCATATACTTTATATTACAGCAGGTAACTGACCCCCTTCACGTGAACTATCAATCAAATTTAACAATAAATAGAATAGTAAATTATGATATTTTGAAAATAAGTAAGATGAATAACGTTAGATGTATCATAACTTATAAAACATTTGCAGTAGCATTTCTGGAGAGTAGATCTACTTATTTCAAGAGTCTCCCTTCCAAAAGATGTATTTTGCTAGAAATAGCTTGGGTTAGAGATTAAAAGAACAATTAGTATTATAGAATCTGCAGCATACGCAGGGTTAGCAATGAATGGGTAATTCACAAAACTAGATTTAAAGCCATCTTAATTCGAATATATTTTAAAGTTGTAAGCGCCCGGATGAAGCAATGATTTTATTAGTGTTTTATTCGCTTGTGTGTTTTACCGCAACCACACAATAACCTATTTACGCTTTGTCCACCATGTGGAATCGGACAACGATCAACGAATTGATCAACTGGAAGACATTAGTGTTTTCGAAAGGGAAACTGTAATGTTCTGTTAAATAAAACTGTCTTTCTGTAAGTCAATCTTGACAACTAAATTTATAGCTGGATCATTATATCTAATAATTAAAAATAATGAATAAGTAATTAATCACTTTTTTCAATAGCTAAAAATATTTTTCAATTATGAAGTCACAAAGGAAGGAAAAAGAAAACGAGATACGTATTACTTTGAAAATTGTTGTTTTTAAAAACTAGATCACTTTAGATACTATATTCTAAAACTTTCTCTTGCTGAAACTAAGTTAATAACACAGGCCTGTGATAGTTTTATTGTTTTAATATTTTTACATGTTCTACAGTTATTCCTGTACGCTGAATCCAAAAATATCCAATTTTCTCCATCACGTACAGATTTTTCACAAAACGTCATAACGCAATACATAAAAGAAATATCACAACATGTAGTTTGAGTCTAAAAGACGTAAATTACACACAAAAACTCATGATCAATGAGGATGCATATTTGATTAGCATCAATATTCTTCCCTTTTCTTCAATTCCTTTGTATTTTTGTCACAAACATAACAATAAAACATGTTCATTGTGATAAACGAAATAATAATTTGACCTAAGTATGAGTTTGTTATTCTTCCCGATTTGTAAAAAATCCTTACGTGATAGAAAAAAAAGAACATTATTTTCGAGATCTTCGTAGCTAAATTATGGAAAATCCGTTATTAAAACCAAAACAACTTTTGCAGGTCTGTGTTATTTGAAACATCATAAACATGAAATGCAACCTTTATATATTTTTTTCATGTTTAAACGATTGTAAATAGAGCAAACACACTTGGTTCTTCTTGTAATCTCATGTTTATTCTGTTAGCAGTATTCAAATAAATGTATTAGCATTTTGATCTTGCTAATTTTATATTCAAATTCTTATTTGGTGAATTTTTAAGCTTAAATAGACCAAACTGAAACACGTTGTTCAACAAACCTAACTTAAACTTTAAAGTTTTACTGTCTTAGTGTTTCGAGTTTAAAATAGTATTAAAAATGTGCCTACAAGTACGAGATATAATTTATTTAACCTGGTCACATTTAACCACACAATTAGTGAATTTTGCTGTAAATGATTGTCCTAAAATCTGTAACTAAAAAGAACATACGAGGAAAAGGTGGCAACTCTAACAAATTCAGTGAAACAAAAACAAAACCTGATTTCGTAGTTAATCAAACACACACAAAACACAAAATGGCGAATCATATTTTTAAAAGTTACTGAGAATGTTGAAATGAGAGGTTTGGGCCTGGAAATGAAATCAAAATGTGTGTAACAAATTTCCCAAAATTAGATCAACATCTAGAGTATTTGAAATAGCTATCATTAAATTCTTCCTTTCTTGATAATACTTGTATTTATATAGGTTTATTAATAATAAATTTTACATTTTATTCATTCAGGTATTGTAGTCTTTTCACTGTTTCTCTTATTATTATAAGCGCCCCCTCAGTGGCACAGTGGTATGTCTGCGGACTAATAACGCTAAAATCTGGGTTTCGATACCCATGGTGAGCATAGCTCATTGTGCAGCTTTGCGCTTAATTACAAACAAACTTATTATAAGCAATGTATGGAAATATGTATATTTTAATAAAATATAAATATGAAAGCCATTCCATTATTTGATACAGCACTTGTCACTAAATTATACTGGCTTCGGGGAATTCCACTCTTCATCAATAACCCTGGACAAGGGTAAATCTAAAGAAGATAGGTAAGGTAAGATGCGATTTTATTCCAGCCAAGAGGCGGACGCGCAAAGGGTTACGCCCTCTTTTCGGGCAGGTGATGGGAGAAGATAAAAGTGATGATCGATCATAATGGATGCGTATGAGATGAAACTCATACGGAGGTTATTCATTGATGTTAACTTTTTTACTTCTCATGAGAGGAGAAGGGAAGATGTTGAACAACAACAGAGAAAGAACAGTCAACCCTTGGAATAAATATAGTCTGGTAGGTCCTGCATAGAAGGGCCTTCATGAGCAGGATCAGCTGGTTGCCTGGACATGACACGAAGGTTTAACAAATCTTCTGCAGGTTGTATGAGTATTCTCGGGTAGCAATCAGAAAGAGCGAACGGGTCTCCAAAGATGAGCTTATCGGTCCGGAAAGAGCAGTTAATATACTATAGTCGATTATCTCGGAGATGTACCAGAATATGGGGAAAAGAGATAACGTCATAAAATCTTAGTTGCACTAGGTTATTTTATGCTGAAAGATTTCCAAAAGGCATGACGCTTCAGAAGGTAGAGCATGTGGTAAGAGGAGGCAAGTGTGGCCATAAGTCAGACGAAAGTTTATAATAAAGCTTTAAGCTCCAGAAAGTTCCCGTCAGTCGTCGGAGCAGTTGGAGTTGAGGGGAAAACTTTTGTTCCAGAGCCACAAGGTGAGCTTTCCAGGTAAGACGTGTGTAAAATATGATATATGAGGGTATGGAAGAGCTGTGTTTTGGATCCGAATATCAAACAATGGCGGATCACGAAATCGTCGAATCTTATGGTGGATCTTCCTAGCATTGATGGTAAGGCCCCAATGGCGACTCCAATCAAGAAGGCTTTGACTGCAGCCTGTAGAGCCTTGTTAAGAGCGACCATTATTTTACAGGTGGCAAAGAGAGCTAATCATCGGCATATTGAAAGAGATGAACTGGGAATTTAGGGATGGGTATATCAGCAACATGTGGTATGTAAAGAAGAGGCGACTCCTACCCTCAACGAAAAGAATGAGAAGGAATGCCCTCAATGAAGGCAATTGTCCGTCGTGCAAGAAGAAATGTGTTTATGTCTTGGACAAACCTAAGCAGGAGTGCTATATGACGGAGTTTATTGATAAGATCACACAAAGTAAAAAGCCCGTTCTAACACAAACAACAGCATACATGAAAATTTAGATAAGTTAAAAGTATTCAAGATTGTGTCAAGGTGAGAGTGAAACCAACTTGATTTCTAAGAAGCAAATTATGGTCTGTAATATAAATATAAACAAGAATTTCTTCGATGGTTTTACTAAAAACAATAGTCAGGCTAATGGGACGAATGTACTGTAGTTTGGCAGGTTTTTAAAAAAGCAAGATAGTCGACTTCTTCCAAAAAAAACAGAATAAAAATGTGGGTGAAGTGTAAAATTGTAAACCGTTGCCAGAAGAGTAAGTAGCCTCGCTAGGTAAATAAGTGGTAACGTACAGACCAAGAACAGTGTTGCATCTGTTGCCGAGAACTCGTTGAATATTAAGAATAGTAATGGGTTTAGACAGAAAACAATTCTCTAGTTGATGAGCAGCAGAGCTAGTAAGTTCAGAAAATTAAGGATGCCTGTAACATCTTCATGGTCCAGCAGATGCCAATCAGGAGTATGAGACAGACACTCTAGGAGGGGCAAAGGTATTTGTTTTTTGTTGTGAGGAAGTAGACGCGACAGAATTTAGAAGAATAGGCTAAGAATGTGAGCTTTTTTGGGGTTTGTTAGAACACGAAAGTGTTTCCAACAGTGGGAGGAATTTGTAGAGTTATAGAATGTATTACACAAGAGATGATCCATGATACTTCACTGCTTGAACGTAGTTACTCACTGACAGTGATGTCTGGATAAAGAAGAGGGTCTCTAGAAGGCTGGAAATGTTGAAGAGAGGTAACGTCACTTGGTGAGGTTTGTAAGGTGAAGCTTGAAAGCAAGGAAATGTTGAAGAGAGGTAACGTCACTTGATGAGGTCTGTAAGCTGAAGTTTGGAAAGAAAGAAAATGTTGAAGAGAGGTAACGTCACTTGATGAGGTTTGTAAGGTGAAGCTTGGAAAGCAAGTAAATGTTGAAGAGAGGTAACGTCACTTGATGAGGTCTGTAAGGTGAGTTTGGAAAGCACATGAACAGGCAGATGTAATAACGGATTCTAGTGCACCATTAATGTGTGGGCATGATCAGGAGCAGAGAGGATGATGTCTAAGGGTGAAACTGGATGCATGTGTTGAGGTCAGAAAACTAACTCATCAGCATTGCAAAAATCTAAATGTGACGACTCTTCATTCGAACCATGATGGGAAGTAATCACTGTCTACCAGAAAGAAGAGAAGCAAGATAAGCCGAAACTAACACAACATCTATAAAGATCAACATGTCTGCAACATCACTGTACCCTGGACAATAGTTAGTGAATCACAGTAATGGAAATGGTATCGAAGTAACTTTCATACTTGTAAGAGTATGAAAACAGTTTCCTTCAGCTATATGTTGAAGTGATAGTAAGAAAATGCAGAATATCTTCCATTGTAGAAGGTGAAGAGATACAGTAAGATGGGGTGTAATCGGTCGGAGGTACCAACTTAAGCTTTCTTAATTGTATCATCAGGTTTAGGAGTAGTGTTATTGCGCCACTTGAAGGAACATGTAAGATGGTCAAGCTGGCAAGTGTTACAGATGGAAAGTGAGTCTACGTGTGTGTGCATTGAAGTGCAAGATATGAGATTTGGAAATGTGGACAGACTAACTGGTTTGTTGAGGAACCTAGCAGTAGAGTGTGAGTTGTAACAAGTGCATTGCTCACACAGTAGGCGTTGAGGTGAAGGAGGTGATAAATAGCTTTACCATTGTCAGCCATAACTCTGACCATATATGTTAGACCGTGGGTTCCACTGATTTGATAGCACACTCAATGGAGATGCAATCTTCAAGGAACTCAGAGATTATTTCTCTTGTAGCAATACTAGGGTCCACTCCTCGGATAACACAAGAAAACAAAGGAGACTTACGAGTTGGTGATTGTTGTTTGAAGGCTGGAGAACCAAGTTTTGAGATAGAAGTGGGAGGTCCTAAGTTGGTAATACACATCTTCACGCAAAGAATGTCATAGAATTAGAAGTCTTGACAATCATACCATTGTGGGTTGGCATGAGTGCTTTGATCTGCTTAACGTCAGCCTGAAGGCAACATTTCGTGATCTACAAATGAAATAGATGACATGAGTAAAATATATGTTCCATTTTAGAAAGAAGAAATACAGAGATCTGAGGGACTAGGGTCGTATGTATAGGGGCAGACAACGATGGTTAAATGTTCGAACTAGCAGCAAGAGGTAGAATGACTAAAGCTGGACTGGTAGCAGCTAGAGGTAGAATGGCTGAAGCTGGACCGGTAGCAGCTAGAGGTAGAATGGCTGAAGCTGGACTGGTAGCAGCTAGAGGTAGAATGGCTGAAGCTGGACTGGTAGCAGCTAGAGGTAGAATGGCTGAAGCTGGACCGGTAGCAGCTAGAGGTAGAATGGCTGAAGCTGGACTGGTAGGAGCT
>NW_013674312.1:8821-12746 GCF_000517525.1 Limulus polyphemus | reverse complement strand
GAATCTGGACTGGTAGCAGATAGAGGTAGAATGGCTGAAGCTGGACCGGTAGCAGCTAGAGGTAGAATGGCTGAATCTGGACCGGTAGCAGCTAGAGGTAGAATGGCTGAAGCTGGACCGGTAGCAGCTAGAGGTAGAATGTTGAATCTGGACTGGTAGCAGATAGAGGTAGAATGGCTGAAGCTGGACTGCTAGCAGCTAGAGGTAGAATGCCAAGTCGCAGTAAAAGTAACTGATTAACAAAATGTAAAAAAAACCACGAAAACAAAAACTAAAGAGTAACTCACAAAGAAGAAAATGATAGCTGACGACCGTGAAAAGAAAATATCTCATCGAATGAATTAGGCTTCTTTAATTAGTGAAGTGTAGGTTATATCTAAGGTATTTTTTAGTTTCATCGCTAAAAAAGTAAGTTTTAGTGAAAAAGAAATGAGAGATCCAGCAATTTCTTGGATTTATCACTTCTCGTTGAGTTAGAATGGTTTTGGGGAATTTTAAACCAAGTGCAAACCAATGAACAAGTTCAGATTTCTTGAAGTAGTGAATTTCGCTTTATTTACTCACCAGAATTAACCCATATTTATCCACTTATATTAGTGGTTGTGTGTGTGTGTGTCATTACAATTCAATTAATATTAACTTCAGATCAGAGCACGCAGCCTACTTAAATAAAAGATAAAGTTAAACCCGGTAGTGAGTATAGCTAATCAAATAATCTGTTCGTACTTCCTGACTTATAAACATTATTGTTTAATTATTTAGGTACCCTCGCATCTAACAATATTTTCGGACGTAATAATAATTTAATATATTTTTTCTTTATTGGTCCTATATTCATTTCTAGATAAAAGGATATAATAGCATCTCGACCGCACATCTCATGATGAGCTGACCAAGTAAGCTGGACATGAAAACACACAAATTGGACTAAAGTTTGGTTTCTTGCATAGGTAGCTAACCTGATAGAGTTATGATACTGAGTAAAAGGTCTTGTAAACAACCGGACTTACAACGCTAGAATCCGGGTTTTGATACCCGTAGTGGGCAGAGCACAGATAGCCCATTGTGTAGCTTTGTGCTTAATTACAAACAAACTTGTAGACAACAACGTGCAATACAAAGGGCAAAGGGCATAGATGTTTGTTATGTTCTTCGGAAACCCGTAAAAAAGCCTATGAATATATTATTTTAAAGAACATTATTGTCATGTAATATCACACTATACACTTACATATCGATCACAATTCTACGCCGATAGTGCTATATAACAAGTACTTTTTTATACTTCATCAAAATCGTGAATTTTGGTGAAAAAAGTATTAGGTTTGGAAGAATACTTTCAAATGCTGATACAAATAAACTTTAATTGTAGCAAATAAAAGACAATTAAAATAGGCTACAGATCACTACTACAAGAGAAGTTATATTTGGTTTGGATTTGCTGTTGCCCGGGGTTACTGATAAGGGCGGAATTTTCTAAAACCGATCCAACTCAGAGAAATATGGTAACTCCAAGAACAGACTGGGCCTCTCACTTTCTTTTTCACTAAAATTCAGGTGATGAGAAAAACAATTTTTTCAATTTAATACCCTGAAGGAATAAATTAGTTGTATTATTTAAATATCCATATACGTATGTAAGTTAATCAAGGACAATTGAAATGAAACTGTAGTCACAATTCGAATATCCATATACGTATGTAAGTTAATCAAGGACAATTGAAATGAAACTGTAGTCACAATTCGTTTCGAATGTCAAAAAGTAAAAGCTAAACTAAAACAATGATAAATGAAAAACATTTTAGATCTAAAATATTATAATGTTGTCAGTGTTTCTTTTTTCAAATTGTGCTTTAGATGTTAATGTCAAAAAACTTCTACAAAAGCACATCTCAAAAGTAGTTGAAAAGACAGAAGCTAAAGTGAATCAGTTATTTGTTCAAGCTAATCTATCATTCTGTTCTAGATTGATAGAGAGAGTAATAATTAATATGACACGAAAGTTACAAATTAATTAAATAATAATTAATATGAAAAGATAGTTACAAATTAATTAAATAATAATTAATATGAAAAGATAGTTACAAATTAATTAAATAATAATTAATATGAAAAGATAGTTACAAATTAATTAAATAATTATTAATATGAAAAGATGGTTATGAATTAATTAATATAAATGCAGAGTGAGAGAGTAATAATGTATATGACACGCTAGTTACAAATTAATTAAAAAATAATTAATATGCAAAGATAGTTACAAATTAATTAAATAATAATTAATATGAAGAAATGATTATAAATTAATTAATATAAATGCAGAGTGAGAGAGTAATAATTTATATGACACGCTAGTTACAAATTAATTAAAAAATAATTAATATGAAAAAATAGTTACAATTTAATTAATATCAAAGCAGAGTAATAATTTTCTGACAATTCAAGAAACAACAGGAATCATGCCTACAATTTTGTTTTGCTTTTCTTTCATTTTAAAATTGTTCACGAATCTTTTTCTTCCTACACATTGTTCAGAAACAAAGGTACTCAAAGATCAGAAAGAATTTCTTGATTAGTATTGAAGAAGATGGAACAGTTGGAATCGCTAAAGCTTTCACTGGATATTAAGTAACAAAACGTTATGTTGTTCATTCGGATCAAATATCATGATTCTGCTTAGCAAATAAGAAACTACAAAACAAGCCTGATTGTTTAGTGAAATAAACTCCTAAGAGTTTTTAGTGAAACTAAATAAATATATATATATCCTCACCACATGTTGCAAGCAGTTAAACATGAAAAATTAGATACTTTCATTCTCAAAAATCGTAATATACTTGACGGCAACCTTACAGAAATAAATTATATGTATTTAATCCTTTATCAAGTAAAACGTGAACCGATTTAAGATAAGTTTGAAACCCGTTGAAAATAACAATTCAAAAGATATACGGTTTATTTAGGACTTTAAAAAGATCCTATTTTATTCTATTGTTTCGGTCTTAAGATTTTCAATTTCTAAAGAACTCTTTGTTGAGTTGGGCTAACAGGGGTTGTAAGAACTGAAAGGTAAAATGTTTGTTTTGAATTTCACGCAAAGCTACACGAGGGCTATCTGCGCTAGCCGTCCCTAATTTAGCAGTGTAAGATTAGAGGAAAGGCAGCTAGTCATCACCACCCACCGCCAACTCTTGGGCTACTCTTTTACCAACGAATAGTAGGATTGACCGTCACGTTATAACGCTCCCACGGCTGAAAGGGCGAGCATGTTTGGCGCGACGGGGATTCGAACCCGCGACCCTCAGATTACGAGTCGAGCGTCCTAAACAACCTAAACAAGCCCGAGTATTAAGTATTAAATCAATTTATTGTCTTTTTTTTCTTTCAATTGAGTGTTCAATCATTTATCTTGTTTCATGTCATTAGTTATCGTTCAAATTTATAAAACAATAAACAACTTTGATACCACAGATGGAAAATTATATACATACAAATGAAAATGTTCTGATTGATAAATTTGATCGTAATAATGTTTCAGTGTTAAGATTACAAACTGATAATCCTGTTGTAGTTTCTTCTCACGTTGAGTGAAATCCAAATTTATCGAAGTCTGAAAACGTATTTTGCGAAAGAATCATTAGTTCGTGGATGACGATAACGATTTTTAAAGTCTGCTTTAAAATCGTTTGAAAACTCTGCAACTCTTTAGTTTGTTTCGGATATCCGCACAAAACTACACAACGGCTTCGAATATCCGCACAAAACTACACAAAGGCTTCGGATATCTCCAGAAAACTACACAAAGGCTTCGGATATCCGCACAAAACTACACAAAGGCTTCGGATATCTGCACAAAACTACACAAAGGCTTCGGATATCCGCACAAAACTACACAAAGGCTTCGGATATCTCCAGAAAACTACAC
>NW_013674312.1:3896-7844 GCF_000517525.1 Limulus polyphemus | reverse complement strand
CACAAAACTACACAAAGGCTTCGGATATCTCCAGAAAACTACACAAATGCTTCGAATATCTGCACAAAACTACACAAATGCTTCGAATATCTGCACAAAACTACACAAATGCTTCGGATATCCGCACAAAACTACACAAAGGCTTCGGATATCTCCACAAAACTACACAAAATGCTTCGGATATCCGCACAAAACTACACAAAGGCTTCGGATATCTCCACAAAACTACACAAAGGCTTCGGATATCCGCACAAAACTACACAAAGGCTTCGGATATCCGCACAAAACTACACAAAGGCTTCGGATATCCGCACAAAACTACACAAAGGCTTCGGATATCTGCACAAAACTACACAAAGGCTTCGGATATCTCCAGAAAACTACACAAATGCTAGGTGCGGTAGCCGTACCTGATTTTGAACTGATTGACTAAACAGTAGCGATTCTCAATCTGAGGTCTGGGGGCTTCCTTCAGGTGTTTCATGACATGATTGCAAGTTACAGAAAGGGAACGGCAGTATAGTGGATTAAATAGTGTTTACTAAGTAAATGTGACTCTTCGTAATTAATAATTTTTGTCTATTTTGTTATATTTTTGATTATGTAACGAACGTACGGTTTCGTTGCATATGTATCTAAAATTATTACACCTTCTGATGGGCACATTTGTCTGTCACTTCTATCGGATAGTTTAATGTAAATTCAAATTCACCAGACGAAGTCTAAGCCTTAAATGTCGTCAAAAATACTAGGTTTGTTCTTTCTAAGCTGAATAGAAGTGATGATTTAGCTACATAATTTTGGCGAGGTTAAAATTAACGTCTAAATATGATCCAATATTGAAGTTGTTTGCTCAAAAGATTTGAAACGACCACGAGAAGTCGCTTGCAGTCTAAAGATAATCTGTTAAACTAATTAGTGAGAGTATACAAAGACAATGAATTCAACCAGTCATACAAAAGCAACTTAGTAACTGTCGATAAGAGAAAAAATTTCTGTGTCTAAAAGTATTCTTGACAAATATACAGAGCTAAATTTCAAATATGTTTCACTCGTGACCTCGAGAAAGGAAACTGACCAAGTGGTTGTCATAATTAATATTTTCACCAGCATCAAGTCTAACATCTAGTTCTAAACTTGGTCAGGATACGTTTAGTATACTTTTCCTCTGATAACAAAAACTTCTCAATAACAACGGGCTCGGCTCAGCAGATGAATTATGTTAACGACGTACTAAATGTGGATGACAGCAGTTCTATCAGGAACGTTTAATGTATTTTCAAAGTTATATCGACATCATATAATGAAGTTATTTAACATATTTCAACGTAGTGACTTTGACTCGTCCTTCACTATAATTCCCATAATTGACCTTTAAAAGATACGTTTTTCGTAGCAGAGTGACTAATTTGTCCGGACCGTGTGTCTGAAGATTCCTGATTCGCGACCCGTTGCCTAGAAAACTCACGCCGCACTTTGAGGCTGTGAGAGTTATTGTTCTTTGTTATAAAGCACAAAGCTACACAAAAGGCTATCTGTGCTCTGCCCACCACGGGTATCGAAACCCAGTTCCTGGCATTGAGTGCTTTTCTTTTAATATATTTTTTCAGAATTAGGGATGATTGTGCACAGACAGCACTTGCATAGCTTAAACGGGCTTTTGCATCTGCTTCATTATTTTGTATCAGATTTCTTACTTGTTTCTCCATCCAAATACAACACGATGCAAACTCAAGTTTCAACAATCGACTTCGTCTAGCTGTTAAGTGTTGTGGTATTCTTTTAAAAGCAATGAATTCAGGGAAGTTACGTCCGCAATAACTACAGGCTCACAAGATAGGTACGTTGGAACATTAAAAAAAACAAAAAAACATTGGGGATGGAGGAGGAGGTACAGTGATAAGTTGCTAAAAATGGTCTGACAATCAATAAAAACACTTTGAAACGTTGTTCAACAGTATCACATAACAACAAGTATTGTGTTACACATACAACAACATAGAAAATAAATTGTTTACTGTGTACTACAAAATCGTAAGTCATACAAACAATAAGAATGCTTCAAAAAATAACCAGTATACACGTTATACAGATACAGAAGACGTTACTAGCAGCGTAATGTTTAGAATTTGCTAGAACACTGCAGAGTCAGCAGCCACAACAGTTAGATCTGACATATCCATCCTCTCTTTATAAGCATATAAAATCATGATGTGGCTCGCGCCATAGTCAACCAAAGATACATTCTGATTCTGCGCAGTGTGAAGAATGTTCTTTCAGCGGTGGCAGTCGTGACTGACATTGTTTTTAGACTGCGTTGTTTTGTACACTAAATAATAAATTGTTGTAAGCAAAATACTGTGTGGGGGGGGGGGGAGGCGTGCCCTCCCGGATCCGGCATCTATGAATACCAGTGAGTAAATGGGGATCATGATTAAATAAATTTAGATACCTCCAGTTTCTAGCGTTGACTTAGCAACTAATATGTAAGATCCAAGCTCACTAGAAACATATTCGTATCTTTATCGTCATAAACGCAAATAGACAGTTGAAAAGAACAATAGCATACTGTTGCGTCATCGAGGTCACGTGACGCTAGTAACACGTCATATTCTCGAAGCTTCGTGAATCCTCGGGAGGTTACTAGACTTCGGTATTCTTTTATATATAAGACGGTCAAAACGTGACGGCAATAATGTAATGTAATGTGTGTGTAGATAGTGAGTAATTGAACTGCAGTCACAGGGTATTGTTGAAGTTAACGTTCGTTCGTTACAGTGTTGTTTTAGCGCGAGTATTGAGATTAAGTGTATCGCAGAGTTATATTCGGAAAGAATAAACCAGTTTTATTAAGTAAAGACTTGTGTCGCTAAAGTTTCGTCGGAACGAAGTTACGGAAAGTTAATTAACAAACGGAGACGTAACAATACTTTAGTCGAGAAAACGATCATTTAAACTGGACATTCCAAGTTCTTATTACTGCTACTGAAAACAAGGCTGGCTTAATAACGATTGTATTCACTCTGCAGTTGTATATAATTTCCTAGAAACTGAACTAAAAGTTCCTACAAACCTAAGAAAGAAGACGCTCCCCTGGTTAACAACAAACAAACAAATACCAGTTATATTAAACTAATAAAAATGGCTACGCTATAGTTACGTGATACAGTCTGGAAAATATTTGTAACTCTCTAAATTATTATAGTTAAACAATCCAATGAAAACACAGATATAGTTAGATATTGATATTTAACAGAAAATAATCACTATTTCAAGTAGGGGTGCCGGTACTTTTTAAGACGGTACTAGTACCGGGACTTATTTAACCTGCTTTGTCATTTTTTATATTTACACGTACATTTTTTTTATTTTTTTTGAAAACAGGCTCACTTCACCCAGCTGAGTACCTTGAAAATTTCACTCTTGATTTCAAGGTAATGTGTTAAAGTTTGTAGTGTCGGAGTAAATGAATTGTTGACTATTATAGAAGGTAGGTTTGAATAATTAAGACAAATCCCATAAAAAACTCGTTTCAGTTTTGTGATGAGTTGTATCGTTTATGTGACACGAGTCTTACCTTCCATGATTAATTAGGATTAAAGGCCAACATAAAATAAATCCTTACAGTGATTCTCACACGAGCCTTTATTCGTATAGGCTAACAACATCCCAAGAAAGTCAGATATTAAATCGTGATGTCTAAACTTTCTGAAATCAGCGGTTACCAGGAACTTATTAGTATTTCAACTTCATGATTTAAAGCAGTTAAAGTACACTGTTACAGACAACTAAAATCTGAATATATATAACGACTTGAATATTATAGGTATTAAAGGTATTAAAAGTTATGTTAGTTGACTTTACACCATCTAGCCTTAGTACTGTTGCGTCAGCGAGGTCACGTGACTAGTGTCACGCCACTCGTTCTCTCGAACCTTCGAGAATTGT
>NW_013674312.1:2183-3760 GCF_000517525.1 Limulus polyphemus | reverse complement strand
GTGTATCGGTAAAGTTATATTCAGAAAGAATAAACCAGTTTTATTAAGTAAGGACTTGTGTCGCTAAAATTTCAGTCGGAACGAAGTTACGGAAAATCAATTAACGACTGGAGGCGTAACAGTACATTTACAATGCCTCACTTTCTGGAATTTGATCTATTGCAGCCAGATAAGAACCACCACTACTACTTCCAAGTTCAAGATCAACTTTTGTGTTCCGAAAGAATAACAAGCATTATTATTATTATTACGTATATCAGACGAAAACTATGAATTATATTTACCTAAACAAATGATGAATTCATTCAAGTGATGTTAAAAAACGAAACCCACTTTCAAAAACACTATTTTATATCTGCTGTTCTAGATGAGCAACTTTACAGAAGATACGAGTATAATTTTGATTAAACGTTTTTATTTAAAGAAAGACAAGTTATTTATAATAACAAATACGGTTCAGAGAGCCTGCTTTACGAAGTTGTTTCTCAATCATATGTTATACACTTTTTTGGTTCAGCGCTGTCAGAAATTATATAATGTTTAACTTACTGGTAATATTTCAGAGACTAGTTCCAGTTCAAAATTAATCATGGCTGGTGCAGTTCGCCTCCTTTTGTCGGTTGCTTGAAACTTGAATGCAAAGTTTCAGTTGTTTTTTGTTAGATATGGTAGAAACATATCCGCTGATATTATTACAGGCCAGTACACAAAGGTTTCTAGAGGAAATTTATAAATTTGAACTAATACAGCGCTTACACTACTTAATACTTTTTTAAGTTGTGGAATTTCGCTCTAAACCATAAGTTCTACTACTACTATAATAAATACTTTACCGAATGATATATTGTTACCGCCTCCTAATGTGAATTTATGTCATTCAGGTATCTTCAGTTTAATTTAAGTCAGTTCCATTTTGTTTTATTTCACCTTCACTTACAGTTTATATTAAATTGCTTCTTGAGTTTGGTTTATTTACCAAATTATGCAAATAAAATGTAGAAAATTAATGGTCCTTCTATTTACTTATACTTTCATTTTAAACTCTCGGATCTTCCAATATATTTCCATCAGTCATTACGGTGCTCGAAGTACCAGTGTGTTCATATATATTCTCAAACCAGACGTGCATGAACAGTTGGGTTTCTTAGCATCATTTGGCTTCTCGTTTTATTTTTCTGTTAGCGTGAACACGAAAAACGCATTTTGTATCATGAACTTGGCTTAGATTTTGTATTTTTGCTTAATGGTTTTATATATATATAAGCAGAATTTGAAATAATGAGATCCGCCATTCTGTTGCAATTATCTGGAGGAGAAAATGAATTTTTATTAACATGAACTTTTCTTCAAATATATATTTTATTTAAGAGTGGCACAGCGGTATGTCTGCGGTCTTACAACGCTAGAATCCGGGTTTCGATACCCGTGGTGGGAAGAGCACAGATAGCCCATTGTGTAACTTTGTGCTTAAGTACAAACATTTTAAAGTAATTCGTTTTAATAAGTTCTCCCTAATATGATAATTCTTATGAGTCCTTCCTTAAAATCTCTAACTTTAACTTAGCCTAGTGGTTAGT
>NW_013674312.1:0-1285 GCF_000517525.1 Limulus polyphemus | reverse complement strand
GCGACCTGCAGACTGCAAGTCGAGCGCCCTAACCACCTGGCCAGGCCGGGCCCTAAACAAAGAGAGAAACATACTTTATCTAAAATAAAACCGTTTATTATTTCATTACAAGACAAATTATAAACATATTGTTTTAAATTATATATATATATATATATCAAATACTCGTGAACTACAGGAACCGCATAAAACAAACTCCTTAGTATTATTTTTTGTAGGACAATACACGATATACTCTGTATTTTAATAACAACTAAAAATAATTTCACATTATTAAGAAAACCACTTAAATAATGAAAGATACATCACAATTTTAAGATTGTTTGAATTACGCTTAAACCCAACTCGGATTTTTTTTTACGCTAAACACATGAATGAGCTCACAAGAGTACTTCCGGGGCGAACATTATTAAGCCTAAATATATATTACGTATTATTTTGTTTCTATTATACTGAAGTAGGATGGAACTTAGAGGAAATACTGAGTATATCTACGAATGTACCCCATATTTTTCTCGGTAGCACTAATAAAGTCCTTCGGTTTGAGAGCGGCAAGTTTACGTAATTACAACGCTAAAATTCAGAGTTCGATTCATCGCAGAGGACACGACACATAGTCCAACGTGGCTTTACTCTGAAACAAATAAAAGCACCAGTAAAGGCTAGTATTTTGTTCTTTAATTATCTCTGTGTGTTATTAGTGCTCCAACTTACTCAGGTTCATTAGAATAATGGTGAAATGATTATTAATATAAGCTTTCACAAAATAAGCATTTGCAATTTTAGATAACAAAATCTTTCTAATGACCTCAAAACCATCAAATTTATTGATGGGTGGAGAACATAAGCTATTTAATTGAAAGAAATGAAGAATAATATTGTGAGAACGAAAATTCTGGTTATGTTTGTCGTCCATTTATTATTTTCTTCTATCGTTTAGTTTATCTACGTATTTTTTGTTGTATTAAAACACTAACTCACCTTCTAGCTAATCATTTGTGTGTTAAATAAATATGTATGAATGATGAAACTGATAGCAGCTTCTCTAACGGTGACGTACAGATACTATTAATGTATCGGAAGTTTATGTAAACTTATAATCGTATGAAGTGTACTCTCGTGACCTACTCACTGAATAAATACACTGCCGTAAGCTTCACTAAGAGAGAGAGAGTCACGAGATAATTAGTGAATTATTGTTGTATATCACTCGATATTGTTACTAATATTATAAGGTATTTTTAGCTTCTGTATATTTTTTTTTTTGTTGTTTTTTTTTTACTTT